>NC_059436.1:43822392-44009892 GCF_021028975.2 Sphaerodactylus townsendi | reverse complement strand
ACTTTTTTTTTTTAATACTCTCAAAAGAAGGTAAACGACTAAACCTGGCTGCTTTTCAGCTTACGATAAGTTGCCAAAAAAAAAAAAATCCCTTGTTTGTCCATGTGAAATCGCCTCATTCAATTTCATGATTGCCATTCGATCTTTGGATTATAGGCGTTTTTATTTGTTTTTAAAAAAATAAAGGATAAGTTGCAGAATTAAGCAAATTAATTCTTAACGTTGTGAATTGGTCGAGAGGTTAAAGCAGTGTTTTCCAACCTTTTCGACATCACAGTACCCTTGATCTCACTCTTCATATCTCACGGTACCCCTGCCATCCTCCCCTCATCTTCCCCTCCCAGTCCCGCTGCTTGCCACCCCCCACCTTCCCCTCCCAGGGTGAAGGAAAGCACGGGGTGGGTGGGTGGGAGGTGGCTGATGACCTTGCGGCAGGCCCTGCCCCCTGGGCCAGCTCCATATCCTTGTTGGTGCCGGTAAGAGGCACTTCAAAAGTGAGGGGGGCCAGTAGCATTGCCACAGTACCCCTGGGACATGCTCATGGCACCCCAGGGTAGTAGTAGTAGTAGTAGTAGTAGTAGTAGTAGTAGTAGTAGTAGTAGTAGTAGTAGTAGGAGGAGGAGGAGGAGGAGGAGGAGGAGGAGAGGAGGAGGAGGAGGAGGAGAAGAAGAAGAGGAGGAGGAGGAGGAGGAGAGTTTGCATTTATATCCCCCCTTTCTCTCCTGCAGGAGACTCAAAGGGGCTTACAATCTCCTTGTCCTTCCCCCCTCACAACAAATACCCTGTGAGATAGGTGGGGCTGAGAGAGCTCCGAGAAGCTATGACTAGCCCAAGGTCACCCAGCTGGCGTGTGTGGGAGTGTACAGGCTAATCTGAATTCCACAGATAAGCCTCCACAGCTCAGGCGGCAGAGCTGGGAATCAAACCCGGTTCCTCCAAATTAGATACACGAGCTCTTAACCTCCTACGCCACTGCTGCTCCACAGGGTACAACAGAACCCTGGTTGGGAATTGCTGGGTTAAAGGATGGCTGCTTGTTGTTGCTGGGGTTTTATTTTTTTTTGTTTTTTTGCCAAAGATAAGACCAGATTTTAAAAGCTCTGACTCAAATGTGCATGTTTCGTGGCTTCAGTTTCCTTTCTCTCTTACGAGAACTAAATCCACGCTATTTTCCCCCATTAAAATTAATGCTTTTACCACTCTTATATTTGTTATCAGTAGCTTACAAATGTCAGGAAAACAGTGGAATGGCAGAAAAAAAATGAAAGCAACAGAACAGAAAATAATGGTAATACACAGGTTTTTTTAAAGCAGCTGATTTCTGCTTTTCACTTACATTCTATTTGTTGGTCAAATGACTGTAAATAAACAGAAATAAATTACACTGACCACTTACAGTCTTTTAAAGTTATTACTTAAAAGTAATATGTCACAATTTATACCAGTTCTTAAAAAAAAATAGCATCAACATATAATTTTCTTGAGTCTGCTTTGAAACGGATCCGGCAATTAGCAATGAGTGAATATTATCCGTTTTGTTTCTTTTCAACATTGCACACTGTAATGCGGTCCCAACAGCTGAGATGAAGTGTCGTTATTCACGAACGCCTTCAAATCAAAGATGCTGTGACTATCAAATGAATGCTTTTGATTCACCTGTGCTTGCGTTTCTGACTGTCCTAAATATGAAGCAGAAAGGAAAGGTTTTCAGACTAAATGGACTCTTCTCTCAAACTACCATGCTGAATAGTGCACAGAATTACTGGTTTTGATGAAGGCTGCACTTTAAAATGATTCCTTAATGCTCACAGACATCCGGGACTAGTGGCACCTGTGAAAACACACAACTTTTATTTCTGCTGCACCGCAACTGACCGCACTGAGATTTTTTGGTGCAAAAGGGTACAGCGGGGCACGCAAATAGGCAGGCTAAAGAGAACGAGAGCAGGCAAGAGAAGGGACAGGGGTAGTTTTCCTCCTTCCTCTCACCTGTTTCCTCCATACCAGCCAGCTATTGCTTCTGTCCATCACTGCAGCAGAAGAGAAGGAGGGAAAGCTGAAGGGAAAATTCTTCTCCAGTTAGCATCCCTAGATAGCAAAGTGCTCAAGGCTGTGTAATGTTTACCTTTGCATTGAAAATAAGGCTGATTCCGCATGAGCCAAAAACAGTGGTGTGAAAATGGTGTGAAAACAGTATAAACCCTTTTACACCATTCATTCATTCATTCATTCATTCATTCATTCATTCATTCATTCATTCATTCATTCATTCATTCATTCATTCATTCATTCATTTATTTATTTATTTATTTATTTATTTATTTATTTATTTATTTATTTATTTATTTATTTATGCCGCCCTACCCCTGAAGGGCTCTGGGCGGTGAACAACAGATTAAAACAGATACAATTAAAATAATTTTAAAAGAACAATCAGCATATAAACAATCAGCATAGAAAAACACAATTTTCACACCGTTTTCACACTGCTGTTTTGGGCCCATGCGGAATCAGCCCAAGTGTTTCTTGACTGCCTATTGATTGCACTGGCTACCCTCTAGGGCAGGAGTCTGCAACCTGCGGCCAATTGGCCATGCTGGCAGGGGCTGGTGTGATTTGTAGTCCATGAACATCTGGAGAGCCGCAGGTTGCAGACCCCTGCTCTAGGGTTATGAAAAAGGAGGGGAAAATATCTACCTTTTCCCCTCTGGGTAACCACCTTTCCTTCAGTGAGATTTTTTTTGGGGGGGGGGAACTCACTGTGGCTTTTGTCTCTTGGCTTTGTAGCTGTGCTGTTCTGGCAAGTCTGTTTTGCTGGGCCCTGGAGCTGTCGTCACGCACATGCAGCCATCAGTTACTAAGATGTACTCAAGATCTGCATAAGCAAACAAACAAACCCCCCAAACTCTTTTGCGCAGCTTTGTTAGACAAATGGCACCCAAGCAGCAACCCATCTTTCTTCTCCTCCTAATTTTATTTTTATGAAGATTTATGGAGACAAAAAAGATCAAAGATTTAATGCATAGAAATAAAACAGCCTCCCCAGTGGCTGTGTTCTCAGCAGATGCCAGATATGACTATAGCACCATTCATTCTCTCCGCACAGAGATCCATACATCGATAACAAGCAGCACAGCCATTCATAACAGGCTGGCCCTCCAAAGACCAGGGGAGATAAATACAGACAACAACCATTTTTAAAAGGAAATGAACTCCTTTTGAAATTTATCCCCGGGAAATACTAGCCGACGATGGAACTGTAATGTTTTCCCTGTTAAGAACGTGAACCTGAGTTATAGACAAATGGAGGGAGGGAAAAATACTACTCGAGAAAGACGCGATGCAAATGCTGAATCCCGAGAGGCACAGGATGTTGAACACAACCAACCCGGGTGTCGAAACAGTTGCGCAAGCCAGGTTGATGTAAGACAGCTGACAACAAGACCAACTAGAAGTTGAATGATGATGCCTGGTGTGCAAATGGACAGGCTAGGCAAACCACAGATGATGGCTGTGATACATTGTGCTCCAAAAATCATATCCAGGACTCTTGAGGGATCGTTGGAGATAATTGACAAGGCAGGTCTATCAGTAAATCTTTATCACGGTCATAGACCAGCATACTGTCGATATAATGCTCACAATTAAAAGGACAACATATATTAAAACTATAAATATGTATCTAACGGAATCTACTGGCAGAGAAAAATTGGGAACACAAAAAGATATGGCAACAAAGAAGACGGGATACGAGCATAACTATTAAAAGGAAACAAGGCATAAGGGAACAATACAATTGGCAAATAAAAGACTGGAACTGTTAGGGCACATTACACTTTAGTAAGACAAACTGAATGTTCCCTAAGCCAGCTTTATAACTCAGACCATCCTGCAACGTACTTCGAATGCTGCTACACAAAATCTGGCAACACTGTATGTTCTATTGGGACTGATATCTGTAAGCAGCAAGGCAGGTCTTGGTGCATTGAACTATGGAGGAGCCACATAAAACGTGCTTTCATCAAAAGAAAAAGATGGTTAAAGGTTTGTACCTCTGCAGAAATTGATGCCCAACTTTCTTTTTTTTTGTAAGCCTCCAAGGCATCCTTGTTTTATGTACTTTGTTTCCTTATGGGATTCATGGTTTAAAAGGTTTAAAGATCTTGCCCTTGGACCAGTGGTGTAGCATCAACAGGCCAGGGAGGTGCCACCCTGGGAGCGCGCCGTGATGAGGGCGTGGCGGGGGCGTTCCAGGGTGGATTGGGGGTGGGTGGCGGCACAGCAGGGGTGCAGTGCACAAGCGTGCCTTGGGTGAAGTTCCCCTTTGCTCTGCCCCCACCTTCGACAGAGCAAAAATCCATCCCCATAAATATCCACTATAAAGGGGTATTTCAATGTGATATCTGGGGCCTTCTGCAATCTTTCACAAGTCCCGCGCCTCAGTTAGTCTCTGCTGCTCTTTGTACAACTTGAGCATGCCGGTGATTTCTATGTAGCCCAAGTATGCCGATGTCACATCTACAGATGTGCAGCTTACATGATATTCAGGGCATGTGCAAGATGGTGTGGTATGCTCTTCTTTCCCACTTGCATTGTGTTAAAATCAAGTCTTGTTTGCAGAATGAAACATGTTGGGAGACATCTTGGAGTGCTTTTTCAAAAGGCCCTAAAACCAGGGGATAATTTTGACCTCTCATTTACCGGCAACAGAAACTCAGTCTCCATTGATGCATGACACTGTTCCCCGCCCTCTGCTTTCTTTCTCCAACAGTGGTACTCACTTGCTGGCACAGAATTCACAAGTGGCGCTATGGCATGACACTTGCAGCTCTTTTGAGCTCTGTTACCCAATGTGGCACATGCCCTGTGTTTCAGCAAAGTGGACAAAGCCATTGTCCAGTAGGCCATCTAGCTGGCACATAGGACCAACTTGAAACAGCCACTGCTGGATTACAGATGAACTGTAGCCTCTATGCAGTCAAAGCGGTAGCCATCTGTTTAATTTTTATGCCTTATATTAAAGTGTGTGTGTGTGTGTGTGTGTGTGTGTGTGTGTGTGTGTGTGTACATGCATGTGCATGTCCATGGTGGGGTTGTACACAGGGCATATGGTAATTGTGGAATCTGACTGTGTGGTGACATTAGAAGCCAAACATCAATATAATTTCATAGGCAGCATGGTGTAGTGGTTAACAGCTGTGTGTAAAGTTGCTGCTTAACCTTGGAACATAAGAACATAAGAACATAAGAACAAGCCAGCTGGATCAGACCAAAGTCCATCTAGTCCAGCACTCTGCTACTCGCAGTGGCCCACCAGGTGCCTTTGGGAGCTCACATGTAGGATGTGAACACAATGGCCTTCTGCGGCTGTTGCTCCCGATCACCTGGTCTGTTAAGGCATTTGCAATCTCAGTTCAAGGAGGATCAAGATTGGTAGCCATAAATCGACTTCTCCTCCATAAAGCTGTCCAAGCCCCTTTTAAAGCTATCCAGGTTAGTGGCCATCACCACCTCCTGTGGCAGCATATTCCAAACGCCAATCACACGTTGTGTGAAGAAGTGTTTCCTTTTATTAGTTCTAATTCTTCCCCCCCAGCATTTTCAATGTATGCCCCCTGGTTCTAGTATTGTGAGAAAGAGAGAAAAATTTCTCTCTGTCAACATTTTCTACCCCATGCATAATTTTGTAGACTTCAATCATTATCCCCCTCAGGCCGCCTCCTCTCCAAACTAAAAAAAAAAGGAGGTCCCAAAGCGCTGCAGGCGGCCTCTCCTCATAGGAAGATTGCGCTCCAGTCCCTCAATCATCCTTGTTGCCCTTCTCTACGCACTTTTTTTCTATCTCCTCAATATCCTTTTTTTGAGATCGTGACCAGAACTGGACACGAGTACTCCAAGTCTTGAAATTAAGCACCACTCTGCTTTATATAAGGGCATGACAATCTTTTGCAGTTTTATTATCAATTCCTTTTCTAATGATCCCCAGCATAGAGTTTGCCTTTTTCACAGCTGCCATGCATTGAGTTGACATTCCATGGGACTATCAACTAAGACACCCAAATCCCTTTCCTGGTCTGTGACTGATAGCACTGACCCCTGTAGCGTGTATGTGAAGTTTGGATTTTTTGCCCCAATGTGCATCATTTTACATTTTGCTACATTGAACTGCATTTGCCATTTCTGAGCCCACTCACCTAATTTATCAAGGTCCGCTTGGAGCTCTTCGCAATCCTTTGTGGTTCTCACCACCCTACATAATTTGGTATCATCTGCCAACTTGGCCACCACACCACCCACCCCTACTTCACATGCACATTGCTATGTTCCTCGCTTGTATGTGGTTGATTTAGAAAAACCTCCCTCTCTGTCTGCATCCCCATAGATACTGTATTCCGAACCAAAAGTCACCTCAGCTCCCGTCGGCTTTCCCCCAGTGATCAGTTTAAAAGCTGTTCTGCCACCTCAGCTTGGGGGTTAAATAGCACGTTTAGGTAATCATCTGTCCTACAGATGATATCAAAGTAAAGGAAAACAGACGGTCCCTAGCTTTACCCATTGGGGAGTTGATATTCCTGATCAAATAACGCATCCTTATTGCGATAGAGCAGGGGTGTCAAACTCCGCGACCCTCAGATGTTCATGAATTACTGATTCCCATCAGTCCCTCCCAACACTGAGGCAGTCCCACTCCCAACATGAGCGTGGCTACACTGGCAAAGGCTGATGGGAATTGTAGTTCATGAACATCTGGAGGGCTGCGAGTTTGACACCTGTGCGATAGAGGATCTCATTGGAGGAGAGCATATGGAGCATATGAACACTTGGAGCAGATGTATGCAGGCCCCATATCGGGAGTGTGTATCTGAATGGATGTGCTGCACTCTCATGGACACTCACATTTCAGAGCCCAATTCATTCTGGAAGGGGAGTGTATTTTACATGACTGGGATCAGAAGTCTTGTAGTGCCATCATATTGCTATTGAACGCCTGCAGGCAGGTCTTCAAGGTCTGCCAGCGCCAAGGCGACATATCTGAAAATGATTAAGTTACTCTAGTAATTATTAAATTGGATAGCGCTCAGATCTGTTCTGTTCTTTATTACACACAATGATTCACCGTTTATAGGGTCATAAATCCATTTGGAAGATGTGTAGAGACTCCCTGCAGGGGACAGGCTATGACCATTTGGAAACCGAGCCAAAGCGTAGATATCTCCTGGCAGAAGGAAAAGGATGGGGTGGAAGAGTCACTCTTGTTGATGGTGGCCAAAGTTGTTGTTGTTGTTTTTTCTGATGCAGCACTTCAGGTTGAGGGTGAAACAGGAAACAGGCCAGCAAAATGTTCCTTAGAAGCCAGAATGAGATTTGGCTTGGGGAGAAAAGAAACTTCACCTGTGGAAGCTGAATCCCCATCGAGGCAAGGAAACCCAGGCCCTTTCCGCTGCGCAAAACATCGTTTTCAAAACCATGCCCACAGCTGTTTACAGGATTTTTTGCCATTCCGCACAGCTTCAAAGAGCATTGATAGCAGTTTGAAAGTGCATTATTCTGCATGTGCAGAATGAGCCCCAGTGCTTTGGATGTGTACTATATGCATGGATGCTCTCTCCTAGTTGGAATATTCATAAAGATTGGGGAACAGAGGATGAAAAGGGCAAGTTGTTTGCTGTTAAATCCATGTTATCATTGAGGCTGTTTCATGCATGTGAGTTTCCACACAGCCTTACAGGAGTCGCATTTCCTCCAGGTCATTTAATCTGCTCAAAAGAAAACTGTAACCAAGCTATGGCACAATGAAGGACTCTCTAAATACAAAATCCTCCAAATTTTTAGTACACCGTATAAAGAATCACCTCTAATTATGCAGAGAATCACCTCTATGTTGTTTACATAGTGACAGACTTTTGACCTTAGGCTCTGTGGTACTATGTTATTGACCATTAATAGTCCTTTATACAATAACTACTGTAATCACGAACGTGAATGATAAAATGAATATCCTTGGTGGACTGGAATAACCAGACGTTCTCTGAATGATCCGCTCATTTTATGTTGCCTCCACAGAGTTCCGCATTGTTTTTGGTCCAAAACTTTTTATTTACAGCCTCAAAATGATGTTTTAAACCAATCCCCTTTTAAAACTATTCTCTGGCTGAAATGTTTTGAAAATGTCTTCAGTTGCTGTGCAATCACGTTTTCTGTGCTTCTCTGCTTCTTTGAACTTTTTCATTGTCACTATTTTCTGAGCTCACTCAATTTCCCTTCACCTTTGGCCCTTTCCGCACACGGGCTGAAACGAGCCTCCACTGGCATAATTTATGCCGATGGAGGCTCTGGGACTGTTCACATGCTAGCGTGAGAGCGGCCCCCACTCCCAGCCAGCGGAGAGTTGGCTCCGCCCTACTCAGTCCCAGCCCCTCCACTCACCATCATGTCCAGCATTGCGCCTGGAGGGCACAGGGACCGCCCGTGCTGCCCTCCGACCTCCCAGAGTCGGGGAGGGGCAGCATGGGCAAATCCCAGCCCTCAAGCTGCTACAAACTGTATGCCAGGTGAGAGTGGAAATTGATAGAGAAAGCACAGCATCTTCCCAGCAGTGCAGTTTGCACCGTGCCCCTGGGAAGACGCTCCTGTGCAAAAAGCTCGCTTGTTTTGTGAGGTAAAAGCGGCAGGTTCACGCCACTTTCTTGGGCCACTGTATAATGCCCATGCAGAAAGGGCTTTTGTTTGTTATTTTATTTGGGGGGGACCAGTTTTCAAAGCATGGCATATACGAGGAGTATAGAATGTAGGATGAGGCTGTGAAGCATTGAAGCATCAAATCAACATAAAACTAAAAAAAAGGGGGAGGGAATCATGTAATGGCAGCCAGGAATCATTTCAAAGTGCTGAGTGTAGACATACATAAGTGAAAAGGGGAGTTTGGAAATGTTTTAGAAACATTTTACGGGATTTGTGCGGAAAGGGCCAATGAGTGGCCCAAAATTACCCAATGAGATTCCATGGCAGAATGAGGATTCAAACCTGGGCTTCCCAGATCCTATTCCAACACGCTCACCACTACCCTACACTGGCTTTCACTGCACATTGTACTTACAAACACCATATAAACCACATATCAAAAGTGTGCAAATATATATGCCATGTAACCAAATCTACAAAAGCAACTCAAAACACAGACAAAATTTGGAATGAATATATAAAAAGGAACAAAACTGGGAACATTTACTCACCTTTACATGTGATCCAGTCAGTTGACGAACAGAAGTATATGGTGGGAAGGAATGCCAGTCTGTGTTTTTAAAAGGTACTTCATCAGTGGGGTCACAAGATCATTTTTGACAGGTAACTCTCCCCCTTTCCTAATTCCAAGAGCTGCATATTCATAACATTTTGACCCCATTGAAAGCCACCCAAGAGCACTGCATAAAATAAAAGCCACTCTCAGATAAATCCATTTACATTTCACTGGGAGTGTATAAATTAGCAGTGTGTTATTATGACCATGTTTTAAATCTCTCTCTCTCTCTCTCTCTCTCTCTCTCTGGGTCTGTTCCATGGAAATGCTATAGTTCAGGTTCTAGCGAGTCATGCTTTCAAGCATCGTTCCCCCTCCTCTCCCAACCGCTTTTGTGTTCCCTTACCCACAAACTCCATCTTTCCTCTAATTGAACAAAGTGGACTTAATTTGAATTAAACTGTCAAAAAATCTTCCACTTAAATTGATTTATCTGCTTCTTCGGCTGAAATGGATTCATTTCTGCACAATGTATAAGAAGCATGCGTTGATGGATTGCATCTCACGGAATGGAAACATTTTTTAAATGTAACTTCATTAAATTCTACTCAGGTATGGAAAGAGGAAAAAAAGAAGAGAGAGAAGAGGAAAGTGCAGGAAATAGAACATTCTGGGGGAGGCGAGAAAGATGCTAAATATAAAGAACTTCCACGCAGAGTTTCTATGTATTTGAACCTGTTTCTTCAAGTGCCAAATCAAATCTACATCTATGGAGCATTTTAATGCTTTTCTCACCATTTTGATCATGACTCGCTAGTCAAGAATTAAGCAACGTTAGAGGGCAGCAAGTTCCAAAGATATTCCTCTACCTAAGAAGATGTTACTGTGACAGCAAACAAAAAGGGAGAAGATGGATTGTATTTAGCCAGACATGCTTGGATCAAGTCATGCTCCAGAGGTGCTATCAATGTCCCAGAGATCAGTTTCAAGATCACCGCTTGGCTGGTGGCTCTGCAGGCCTGGGAGGCAGTGGTGGGCATTCCCAATGCCTGTTGTTTTCTTCCTCACAACCGCCACCAGCAGTAAAGATTAAGGTGACCAGATGGTCACCTTCATGAACCGGGACAGGCGGGCGGGCGGCTGGGGCGCTCCTGCGGTGCTCCAGCGGCCACGCGGGAGGCTGCCGCACTGCCTTGCGCCCCAGAAGGCAGTGCAGCAGCCTTCCAAAACCAGGGACATTTGAAAAACAAGTTGTTTCAAGGTGGGACTGTCCCGCCAAAAGCGGGACGTCTGGTCAGCCTAGTAAAGATGCCAACTCTTGGATGGGAAACTCCTGGAGATTGGAGAAGGACACTGTTTTTGGCCTGGAGGAAAATTGCTTCCTAACCCCAAAGTGATCATCACTCAACATAACTCTGGGCATGTAAGAAAGGTCCATGAGAGCCAAGCACTGATGCATTCTTTCCTGCCCTCTTTCTTATGATCTGCCTCATTCACAGTATCAGCATTGCTATCAGATGGCCATCTAGCCTCTGCATAAACACTTCCAAAGAAGGAGAGTCCACCACCTCCCGTGGAAGCCTGATCCACTGAAGAACCACTCTAACTATCAGGAAGTTCTTCCTAATGTTTTTCTGAAGACCCTTTTTGGTTTAAAGGTTCCGGTCTGACCTTCTGGGGCAACAGAAAACAACTCAACACTATCTTCTATATGGCAGTACTTGAATACGGTTATCATATCACCTTTCAGTCATCTCTTCTCCAGGATAAGAAGAAAGAAGAGTTTGGATTTATATCCCACCTTTCTCTCCCCTAAGGAGACTCAGGGCCTTTCCCCACTTACCTTAAGCCCCGCGCTACTCTCCTCAAGTAGCACGGGGTCCCCCGGCACTCCCCACGACAGGGCGGCGACAACACAGCCGCCCCGACACTGCCGCTGTCACGACCCCTCAGCGCGCGTCATTCCTGGCGCTCTTGTAAACGGTGCCTTTTGATGACTCGGCGCTCTGTGTCGTTGGGACGCCTGGGCGCACGCCAGAAATGACATGCGCTGAGAGCAGCGCGCGGCATAGCGTGGGTCGTTGTGAGTGGGGAAACGCCCACAAGGGGGCTTACAAGATCCTTTCTCTTCACCTCCCACAACAGACACCTTGTGAGGTAGGTGGGGCTAAGAGAGTTCAGAGAGAAATGTGCGTAGCCCAAGGTCCCCCAGCAGGAATGTAGGAGTGTGGAGACACATCTGAGTCACCAGATAAGCCTCTGCCACTCAGGTGGAGGAGTAGGGAATCAAATCCAGTTCTCCAGATTAGAATCTATCTGCTCTTCACCACTACACCAAGCTCCTTCAATCTTTTCTTATAGACTTGGTCTCTAGAACCCTCACCATCTTTGTTGCCTTCCTCTAGACACATTCCAACTTGTCTACATCTTTCTTAAACTGTGGTGTCCAAAAGTGAACCCAATACTCTAGGTGAGGTCTAATCAGAGTAGAGTAAAGCATTACTATCACTTCACATGATCTGGACATTATACTTTTTTGATGCAGCCCAAAATCACAATTGACTTTTTAAGCTACCATATCACACTGCCAAGACAAATGCCCCCATCCTGCAATTATGCATTTGATTTTTTCCTACCTAAATACAGAACTTCTATTTATCTCCATTGAAATTAATTTTATTAGTTTTAGACTGGTTTTCCAGATTGTCAACACCATTCTGTATCCTACCTTTGTATTCTCCCATATTTACCATCACTCTAAATTTAGTGCTATTTCTATCAGAAAAGCACATCTATTGGCTTACCAAAGTTCTCAATGATTGATACAAATATCTTTGAAGTTTTTAGTGGAACATTATCTGTATTTAGGGAAAAAATGAAGAATCTTCTGATCTTTAACTAGGACACAAGGGGAAAGATAAAGAAACAAAGAACATAGTTGTGGTGAACAAGTGGTATACATACATACATACATACATACATACATACATACATACATACATACATACATACATACATACATACATACATACATACATACATGCATACATAAGCCTTTATTGGCATAGTCAGAAAAAAGTTACATGAATCGGGAACAATTGCATGAATACATGATAGATAAAAGGCCCCATGGGGAGCACAACAAATACGTTCTACTGGGAACTCTCAACTATCTCCGCAATGAAATTGGTGATCTCCCATTCTACAAAGGCGGGGTCGAGTTGTTTAACAATAGCAGAATAACCTAGTCCAGATCAAGGCATTGAATTGGAAAGAGAAGAAAAAATGTAGGTTGGTATATTTAGATCTGATGTTATCAAATCTGGTGCAGTGGTATACCGTTGCTACTATATGTCTCATAAAACAACCAAAGGGACATAGGGGCAAAGTAGAAATCACCAAAGTTCAGAATTACAGCCCCAACATTTGACCTCCAGTCATTTCTAGGATCTTCCAACATACAGGTAAGCTAAAAGAGAGTGGAAGGGTTCTGAACCACACACCCCAAACAGATTTTAATTTCATTCCAAATTGGACTCAAACCTTTAGAACTGAGCCATTAAGCAGCAAAAATACTGGACTGAGACAATCAGTTCTGGTTCCCTGGAGACATTCAGACTACAGCCTGGCTTGGTCAAAGAGAAATGGCACAATGGCTATTTTGCATATAAATGTCAGGCTTCTTGGACCAATATAACTCAGCCTTAATCAAAAGCAAATGAAAAATTACAGTTAAAATGGAGGCATTTAGATTCACAAAAATACAACTCAAGCAGACTTTACTATCTAATAAGTGTTTAATAAATAATAATCCTTTTTCAGGTATAATAAATATCTAATACATAATGAATCTGTTTCTAAGACAGTTGCACTGCTTTCAAAATACACTAATTTAGCAGGGGAAGCACAAAGGGTGTTATTCTTGTTCCATGTTTAAAAAAATCAACACATGCATGTTTTTCTCAGTGAGGCAGCCAAAACGTTCATTCAAGTTTGTCCCAGGTTTGGACTTCCAAATTACCTTGTCATGTTCTTGAAGTGAAACCAGTACAAATCCTCTATTTTATTTTTGTTTGTTGTTTCTAAGTTCTGTTTCAAAAACAACAACAGTGAATGCACTCTTTGTCATAGTTTTGCGTTCTGCTAGCTTATTGTATTTTTTTCTACCTTCCTCTACAGTCATTTCTGCGTGGTCAAAACATCCTGGGTTGAGCAAGAAAAATATCCCTGTACAGCTGAGATGTGCACACGGTTCCCGGTCCTAAAACGGGTTTGCCCCACAATTTTTCCCTCCTCCAGGAGTATAAAAAACCACCGGTTTGGTGATTCTTTTAAAAAATCACAAGGTGACCTTGCTATCGTGCAAACACCGCAGAAGCAGACCCGTGTATTTTCCCCACCCAGCTGCCTGATCTCCCTGCCCCGCTGCCTAGTGTACCTGCCCCACAGCCCACCCTCCTGATTTCTGCAGCTGACATCATGCCAGGCTAAGCTATCGACCTTTGCAGCCCACCCTGCCCAAAAATGTTCCCACAAGCACATTTTCTGCTCTTGCTATCAACTGCATGCCATTTTGCCTGGCTCAAACAGGAGCGGAGTCACAGAACATCCCCATGGACACAAACATCCCCTCTGTAAGTTTCTATCTGCCCTGACCTGGATAGCCCAGGCTAGCTTGATCTCATCAGATTTAAGAAGCTAAGCAAGGTTGACCTTGGCTAATATTTGGTTGGGACACCTCCAAGAAATACCAGGGTCGTGACATGGAGAAAGGCAATGGCAAACCACCTCTGAACGTCTTTTGCTTTGAAAACCTCACCAGAAGACACCAGAAGTCAAATGTAACTTTTTTCCCATATTAATTTTTATTAAAGTTTTCAAGACATACAAACAAGTTATATACTGATGTCATGGAATGATGCTATAGCTACAGCAAAGGGAAATCACATATGACTGTGAAAAGCATCTTGGCTCTTTGATCCTGTGCAAAGGTGCCAGGATGCAACTTCAAAGGCCTAAGTTACCTCGTGGCCAGAACAGAGTTTTCCTGAGAGGGGGAAAACAAAGGTTTAGGGGGATTCCATCTTGAGATGTGGTCAGAGAAGCATCTCTGGGCCATGGGTTCCCGGAATGGGGACAAAGAACTTCCAAATAAGACTGTATTCAGCTGAGTAACTGCCTTTATGTTTTATTTCTTTGTTCTGAACTTTTACAATAAATCTTTGAGAACTCAGCTGGTTGGAGTTATTGGAGAAAAGGACCCAAAGGATTTTACTGAAACAAGCGTGGCTCTTCCAGGCTTGGTTTCATGATAACTGAACACTTCAAATATTGTAACATTATGTTGCATTACGACATGTATAAGGAAAATACAAACAATGAATTCCAGTTATTCTCTCTTTACCTTTCTAGTAATACTATATATCTACCCTTTTTCTCCTATATGTTAATTTACAAGGTGTTTCTATCCTAATATTCTACAGAAATAATATGTAGAAAAAAAAGAAGAGTTGGATTTATACCCCCTTTCTCTCCTGTAGGAGGCTCAAAGGGGCTTACAAACTCCTTACCCTTCCCCCCTCACAACAAACACCCTGTGAGGTAGGTGGGGCTGAGAGAGCTCCGAGAAGAACTGTGACTAGACCAAGGTCACCCAGCTGGTGTGTGTTGGAGCGCACAGGCTAATCTGAATTCCCCAGATAAGCCTCCACAGCTCAGGCAGCAGAGCGGGGAATCAAACCTGGTTCCTCCAGATTAGAGTACACCTGCTCTTAACCACTACTCCACTGATGTACCCTATCTTTTGCGTTAATATATCTTGTCCAATCTTCCCAATTTTGTTCGTACGTTCCATGTGGTAAATTACGTATTTGGTGAGCCATTCTATCCATCATGTAATGATGATGTACTTTAAGTTTCCAATCCTCTATCAGTGGAATTTTATCTGATTTCCACATTTGTGCTAATATTATTTTTTGCTGCTGTTATCATGTGGCACATAATATGCACATGTGGTTTTAATGTCTGACATATAGACAGCCCTGGATCCAATAGGTAAGTGATTGGTGGTTGGAAGGGACTTGATGCAACAGTGCTATCAGTCACAGACCAGGAAAGGGATTTAGGCGTCTTAGTTGATAGTTCCATGGGAATGTCAACTCAATGCATGGCAGCTGTGAAAAAGGCAAACTCTATGCTGGGGATCATTAGAAAAGGAATTGATAATAAAACTGCAAAGATTGTCGATGCTTACTTATATAGAAAAAGCAGTGAATGCTGAGCACGCACTTGGAGTACTGTGTCCAGTTCATGAGTGCAGCATCTCAAAAAAAGGATATTGAGGAGATAGAAAAAGGTGCAAGAGAAAGGGCAACAAGGATGATTGAGGGACTGGAGCACCTTCCCTATGAGGAGAGGCTGCAGCGTTTGGGACTCTTTAGTTTGGAGAGGAGGCGGCTGAGGGGAGATATGATTGAAGTCTACAAAATTATGCATGGGGTAGAAAATGTTGACAGAGAGAAATTTTTCTCTCTTTCTCACAATACTAGAACCAGGGGTCATTCATTGAAAATGCTGGGGAAGAATTAGGACTAATAAAAGGAAACACTTCTTCGCACTAGCGTGCTTGATTGCGGTGTTTGGAATAATATGCTGCCACAGGGAGGGGGGGGTGATGGCCACTAACCTGGATATTAACAGAAAGCTTTAAAAGGGGCTTGGACAGCTTTTATGGAGGAGAAGTCCGATTTTATGGCTACACCAATCTTGATCCTCTTTGATCTTTGAGATTGCAAATGCGCTTTAACAGACCAGGTTGATCGGGAGCAACAGCCGCCAGAAAGGCTGGCCATTCTGCGTTCACATCCTACATGTGAGGCTCCCAAAGGCACCTGGTGGAGCCACCGCGCAGTGGCAGAGAGCTGGACTGGATGGACTCTGGTCTGATCCGGCTGGCTTGTTCTTATGTTCTTATGTTCTTAACAACAACAAAAAAGAAGGAAGGATTGCATAGTACTTGAACTCCGCACTGTGAATTTTTACGACACACGTTTCCTACTTAAACTCAGGAGAACAAAGGAGGAGCAGAACATAGATATAGTGCAGGGAGAACTTTGTAACAATTAAAGAACAGGATTGGAAGGGGGGAGGAGAGTCCATTCATCTGCAATTCGGTGCTTCTTCAATGCCTCTGAGAAGATATGATTTGAACACCAAAAAAAAAGAAGAAGAAATTTTGAGCACCGACTGACGATACCAGAATTATCTCCAGGATTTGTCATGTTATGCTTTGGGGTTTCCCCTCCTCCTTCCCACCAAGATTACCTTATTTGCTGAGCAAAACGTGTTGTGTTCATGTCCAATTGATACATTTCTCTTCAAACATCCAGTCCTGCTGCAGAGAGAGATGCAAATTTAATTATCCATGTTGGAAACAGAAATGGCATCTAGTTGTTAAATTTGTTCTCCTCTTGTCAGGAAATTTTTTTTTTAAAAGGAGCCAGAGACTGAAGTAGCCTGTGTGAGCGGAATATGTCTTTACTATGCTGTTGCAAAAATTAACATGTTTCAGCTGTTGATAAATCCCTTGCTAAGGAGGGTGGAGATACAACACATCTTGAAAGGCAGATTTGCAGGCGGAAATCATCAGTGTTAGGATTTGGAACGCAATATGCTAAATTTCAAGGATCTTACAAAACAGTTCCGTATTACAAGGATAAAACACCCAGTTCTTTTGAGTAGGAGGGGAAAAAGATAACTAAAGGGGAGTGCATATGATTGTGCAAGATGTGGACAAACAGGATGGAGCATTTTCACGACTCATAATGCTAGAATGTGAATCCATGTCAAGACCTGCCCCCACAATCTTGCCATGTCTCTAGGACAGTGGTGGCGAACCTATGGCACGGGTGCCAGAGGTGGCATTAAGAGCCCTCTCTGTGGGCATGCACGCACAGAGTTCATCAGGTGTGGGGGAAATCAGTGGCATAGGAGCAGCAGTGGCGTAGGAGGTTAAAAGCTCGTGTATCTAATCTGGAGGAACCAGGTTTGATTCCCAGCTCTGCCGCCTGAGCTGTGGAGGCTTATCTGGGGAATTCAGATTAGCCTGTACACTCCCACACACGCCAGCTGGGTGACCTTGGGCTAGTCACAGCTTCTCGGAGCTCTCTCAGCCCCACCTACATCACAGGGTGTTTGTTGTGAGGGGGGAAAGGAAAGGAGATTGTCAGCCCCTTTGAGTCTCCTGCAGGAGAGAAAGGGGGGATATAAATCCAAACTCTTCTTCTTCTCACACATCTAGGCTGGCCTGGGCCGCTGGGCTCGATGTGCGTGCACCTCAGCGAGCAGATAGGACTCAGCTGGTGGGCCTGGTGCCTGTGCTCTGGGTGGCTGCTGCCCGGGGTGAGGGGGAGCAGAGGTGGCGGAGATGAACATGTTGGCATCTTTTAACCCTTGCTTGCTACACTGATTCTGTAGAATCAGGTAGTTCAAACATTTCATGGCAAGGAGGTAAATATCTTCTCCTGTTATTGATTTCAAACCAAATTGACATAAAGCGGATAGCCAGAAGACAAACTTCAGAAGTTGGCAACCGTCATTCCAGCTGTTGCCTCAGTAACTGGATCCCACCCTGCTTATTCTTGTTTGTCTGCTTGCCTGGGACCCTTGAGCCCTACTTTCCTGGACAAGAACAGGCCAAACTATCACTAACAATGCAGCCATAAGACATCTTCTCCTCATGGCAGCCATTGAGTCTTGATTAATTACCACCATTGTGATGGAATGGATCCCAGCTGTTGCATTTCTGCGAATAATCCTTCCCTGGAAACAGTTATCACTTAGCAGCTCTTGATTCATCCAATGTATTCATAAGCCAGTCAAACAAATAGTGTATAGTATACCATGTGGAAACAACAAAAATAGAAACAATACTATGCCAAGGCTACACAAATTGCTGACCGTGCAGATTTAATCCTTACAGTGCCCAAATTAGAGCACATAAACATAAGTTAGACTACAAATAAAACCAAAATGTCACCACGAATTCAACATGTCAAAAGTGCGTCATCAAGACTTCCGGTTCGGGTTGCGAAGACGCCGGCAGCTCCCGTTAACGGAGCGCACTCTGAGCCCGTTTTAACTCAAATACCCTCTGAAAAATATCTTTTCAGCTCCCCTGAGAACAAGGGGGAGACGTGGGGTGAGTTTGAGCTTCTAACTTCGCGAGAGGCGGCCCCGACGAACGGCGCAATCGTGAGATACGGACAGGAGCAAAGAAACGAACGGACGGGACAGAGGGGGGCAAGAAGCCATTGGCAGAGCAACCGAGCCGCCTAGAACTGCAAGCTGATATTAAGACGTGATTAAAACCAATTACCAGAGGCACTCCTTAAAATTGACACCGGTGAAGATAGAACCAGGTGAAGCGATTAGAGCTCTGGGAGAGGAAAGCAACGAAGAAAAAACGCTGAGAAATTCCGACCCAGCCACCCGGAGTGAGTAAATAAACGAACTTACGCTTTAAAAGTTAATTGCAAAAGAAGGTGGTGCGGCAGGGAAGTGCGCAGCCGGTGCTCTCCCTAGGAACAATAAGGTTATTTAAAAGAAATATCTCGGCAACCTACCAAAAGTAAATAAAAAAAAGAGACGGAAATTGCGTTGCGTGGAGACGAACGACCCCGGAAGAAAAATAAACCAGAAGGGGACGTCTGAAAGTACTATAGAAGAGTGACGTAAGCAGGAAGTGACTGGCACACAAAGGCATAGAGTGCCGATAACTGTCAGGAACAGGAAGGGATTTTGTAAAAGACTGGAAAGGGGGAGAATGGAGAGCTAAAAGGGAGGCGGAGGAACGGCCCAGAGGAGGGAGAGAGAACCACCCCTCGTTCCTCATTTCTCCTCAGCCCTATGATCCATCTTTTGTAATTTCCCTGCACGTTTTCAAACTGAGAGATAATTAACCGAGAGGAAGATCATTTAAAAAAAATGGCCCGCGAGGAACAACACAAAAGGGAATACAAGATTTAAAAGACATAAAAACCCCAGATAAAAACGGGGAAGATATGAACAGTAAATTAGAAAAAATGACTGAAATGATGGCCATGATGCACGAAGACACAAAGGAGACCATCACCAGATTCCGGGAAGAAACTAAAGACGGATTTGACAAACTAGGAAATCGTCTAGATAAAATGGAAATGGAATTGACAGAAGTCAAAAAAGACTTGAGCCAACTGAAAAAGGTGGAAGAAAATATCATAGAAATGAAGCACGAAATTAAGCTAGCAAATAACAACGATTAAGCCACCCTGGATGTTAGAACAGGAATAGTCAAAAATGGGATTGAAGAAGTAAAAAACCAGATGGACTTACTAGAATTAAAAATGAAAGAAAACGTATTAAGACTGAGAGGCTGTGAGGAAAGTGAAAATGAAAACACAAGAAAAATGGTAGTAGATGCAATAGCTGAGTTATTATCTTTAGGAAAAGAAGAAGTTTGGGAGGCCATAGACAAGGTTTATAGAATAAATTCAAGAACAGCAAGAATTAGCAACCTCCCCTGAGAGATATAAATGTAACTTTCACCTTAAAAAAAAATATATAAGGAGACGAAATCCTCCAGGCCCATGCAAAACAAGAGAGACTGTTAATAAAATCAAAACAAGCTGATTCCTTGTGCTTAAAGAGATACCGCTATACATACGTAAGAAAAGAAAAGGCTACCAACCATTGGTGATTACGTCTGGTGCTAACGGAAGAAATAAAATTACATTACATTATGGGTGCGGCTGCAGCTGGAAGGTCTTACCTTCTTACAGAATCAGAAAAGGATTACTGTAGACTCCTTAGAGGGAATGGATAATTTTTTAGATCACCACAGGAAGAAGATGATCGAGAGGACGTAAGGGGGAGAAGAAGGAGTGGAAGAGGAAGAGAAGACACGGAAGTATATAAATATTTTGATTTCTGTTGTATTTTGCTTCCAATATATTATATTGTTATATATGGCAAATAAGATATAAGTAGAAATAAGGATAGGAATAAGGATAGTTTAAGTAATATATAGAAATAAGGATAGTTTAAGTAATGAATTATTTAAATAAATATATAGCTTGTAGATAGAGAAAGATGCTAATGTTGGCAATTCTAGGGGAGATGGTAAGAAATAAGCATTGGTACATACCACATATTAAAGAGCCTCCTCTGGGCTGTACCCGTATTGGTGTTCAAACTTATACTCATATTTACATTTATAATGATACAAAATAGTGGACAACATTTAATGGAAGTAAGGAACTAAAACTTAAGAAAAACATATACACAAACAGAGAGTAAAGGAGAAAGAAAGATCACGTTCGACATATTCTCAATCCAATATTAATGGATTAAATCAACCCTCAAAAAGAAAACAATGCTTTTAGTTATTTAAAAAAACAAAAAAGCAGAGATTGGTATGCATCCAGGAAACACATTTACAAAAGGAATTAAAGATAAACAATAATATTTAAAACAGGAAGGGAATTGGACTTTTTTGTTCTGCAATCTCGGATGCGCAACACAAAAAAAACAAAAGGAGGTGGCTTTCTATATAAAAGCGAATTCCTTAACCCCAAGGAGGCAAGGTATTTAATGATGGACAAGTGGGAGAGAGTATTAGGAGTGGAAGTATCAATAAATGGAGGAACAAAAGCAGCTTAAATAGTAGGAATTTATGCCCCTAATGAAGGGAAATCCAATTTTTATAGAAAACTGACGAACGAACTGGCACAACATATGTATACAAATGTAATAATACTAGGAGAGATTTCAACAGGACTAAAGTGCAAGATCCCAAAATAGATAAGAAAGGGGAGGAAAAGAGAGAATTAAACAAATTACCAAAATCCTTTTTTTCAACTAAGTGAAAAATTTGAAAATTAAAGATGTCTGAGAGAAAACACAGGGTCCAGACGAAGGACTATTCATTTTTATTCCAATAGACATAAATCCTTCACAAAAGAATAGATATGATCCAAATGGGGCCACAAAATGAACTATTGAAAAAAAAAACATAAAACTATAAAATACTTTCACCAAAACGTAATATAGAGGAAGACCTATAACCCGCTGCTACTTGGCAAGATCTTATCAAAAAAAAAGAGAGAGGGAATAATAGACAAATGCTGGATTAATAATAAGGTATTGTCTAACAAAAATATTTCCAAACATTAAAATAGAAAAGAGATGGAAGAATTTTTCAAACTTAATGAATTACCCCAGACATAGATGAGTCAATAATTTTGGATAATACTAGTTAAAAGCTGCGTTAATGCAAGAGGACTAATAAAACAACAAGATAGAAAAAATGAAACAAAGAGATATCAAAGAACTAAATTTACTAAATAATAACCCAAGAGAATCTGGAGAAAGAGTTTTAAAAAAGAATTAACAGGCAACAAAAAAAAATTAATAGGAAGACAAAATGGAAAGAATTAGAGCACAAGATTCACAAGCTGGCTATTTACAGAAGAAAAAACTTGTAAAAAACTGAAATTTCTAAAAAACAACAAAGGGAATTGAATGGGCAAAACAAACCCAGGAGGAAAATGGCTTTGCATATAAAATTAAGAAAAAAGGAAAGACAGGAGAAACAATTGTAGCAATTAAAGAAAAAAAAGATAAGATAATTAGGAAAGAAGTTGTTAAAGACATATAGAGAGAAAAAAAGTTTGAAACAAATTTTTAGCTATAAAAAACTATACACACAGAAGAAATCAAGACAGATCTGAAAAAGAAATAGGAAAAGTATTTAGAAGAAATAGACTTCAATTAACCGATACCTGAAAAAAAGAAGAAATAGACAACTTAAAGTGGACAAACCCAATAACAACGATAGAAATCTCAAGAGATAATAAAACAATTGAAAAAAAGACAAATCCCTCAGGATCCAGATAATCTTACAGAAATATATTACCAACAATTACAAACAATTCTAGCAACTAAAAATTAGAAAATGTAATTTTTAAATAACATAATGAAAGGAAAAGCATTACCAAAAAAAATCTTGGTTAGAGATCAAGAAATAACACTAATACTCAAAAAGAAGAAGGGAGGAAATCTTGGAGGCAAAGCAAATACAAGACCAATCTCTCTAATTAAATTTAAGATTACAAAAATTTTCAAAAAAATTCTAAGTGAAAGATTAAAGCAATATGTAGGAAAATATATAAATGAGAACCAGACAGGATTCATACCCAACAGAGCAACAAGCAAAAAAATAACATATAGAACGGGTATTAAATATTATCGAAGTATGCAGAGAAAAAAGAGCCCGCAACTAAACATATAGCTTAGTGTTCCTGGATGCATACAAAGCTTTTTTGGACAGTGTAAGTTGGGCTTTTATGATAAAAGGATTAAAAAAAAAAAAGAGGGATAGAAGGACCATTCCATGGAACAGCAATTCAAACAATATATCATAAACAGACAAAGCAAAAAATTAGAATAAATAATCAACTGTCCAAACAATTTAAAAAATAACCAAAGTGTACACAAGACAAGGTTGTCCACTATCCCTCACTGTTATTTATCTTATATCTAGACATACTTACTAATAGATTAGATAAGGAAAAAGAATGGAAAGGATTGGTAGTGAAAGATCAAAACTTACAAATACAAGGCATATGCGAGATCGACCTCGATACTGGTCATAGAAAACCCCATAGAAAAAATTATTAGAGTAAAATGATATTATAGAACAATTTAATTAAATTCTTGGCAGTGATTAAAAACTTCAATACAGAAAAAAGCAAAGAAAACACTGTTATTAGAATGTAAAACACTGTAAAGAAGCAGAAAATTTCTCAAGAAAAAGATCCACCAGGTTTTGAAGTGCGAAAGTGAACAAGGTAAAATTATTTGGGTATAGAATTAAGAACTAAGAACAACAATTTATTTGAAGAGATAACTATGGGAAAACTTGGCAGAAAAATTTCAGCAAGACTTAGATAGGAGTGGAAGGGGCTATTCTTGTCATTATCTGGGAGAATTGCAGTAATTAAGAATAACGTGCTTCAGAAACTAATGTATTATTACTTAGAACCTACCAGTAATACTATCGGACAAAATATTCCAGAAGTGGAAAATAACAATTAATAAATTCATATGGAACGGTAAAAGGAACAGAATCAAGTATTTACATATGATCAAAAAAAAAACTTCTATGGAGGTATTTTGCACTTCCAGATCTGGAAACTATATTACGCAAGCATGTGCAAAGTTCACGATGGATGAAAAGAATGGATGAGGAATTAAAAAAACACCAATCTACTTTTACATTAGAGGGATATAATCTATATAGAGGCTGGAAACCAACGACTTTTTTATTTCCCATAGAACATAATAAAAACCTTTTTTTTTAACAACTTTAATACACACTTGATAATAGAAAAAAGCACTGAAGCCAGGATATGGCTAAAGATATAAAAAAATTGGTTTTCACCGAGAAAAAAAGACCTCACTATGGATCTCCAGAATAGAATCCTTAAAATTAAAGGAATTCAGCAATACAGATAAATGGGAAACGCATACAAGGATTTCTATTATTATTATTAAAAAATGGAAAATTCAACAATTAATCCTCTTTTGAAAGACAGAGAAGAGATAACAATTCAAAGGAAAAAAAAAAAATGCCACAATGGTTCCACTACATTCAATTAAAAGAAGAGACTTATATAAAAAAAAGATTCAGAAAGAGGTTTTCAGATAAAAAAAAAAGAATGAGTTTGAAAGAAGCGATGTTAGATGATCAATAAGAAAATAATTCAAAAAAATATATAATTTGTTGTTAAACTATAAAACAAGAACAAAGAAGAAACATAAGTGATATATACGATAATTTGAGGCACAGGACATAGGGAAGAAACATAACAACAGATGAATGGGAAAAAAAATGTGGAGGAATAATGCTAAATTTACGTTAAGCTTAATGGACTCCACTGAGAAAGAATTGTCAAAAAAAATGATACCTCATCGTCTGGTACTATACTCCAGTGCTAAATTGCATTAAAAATGAAAAGTATGGAACAACGACATTGCAATGTTGGAGGTGTAAAAAAAGAAAACGGGAACGCTTTTACATATGTGGTGGGAATGTGAAATAATGTAAAAAGCGTAAATATTGGGAAGAGATAATTAGCCTCATTGAAGTAATTTTAAAAACCAAATTACAAAGGAAAGCAGAAATTTTTTTCTCCTGGGTTTATTTAAAAACAATAAAACAATCAGAATCGAGAAATAACAACCTGTTCATGTATTTAATCACCACGGCAAGAATGGAAAATTGCAAAATTCTGGAAAGAACCACATCCCCAAGCGTGGAAGACTGGAATAGAAGATTGTATCAAGCAATGGAGGCATGGATAAATTAACCTGCATGTTAAAAGGATAACCCAGAAAAAATTTAAAAAAAACATGGAAATTATATGTTGATTATCTAGAGAAAATGTTAAATTGAAAACCTGAAAAAAATGTAATCTAAATATGTAATTATAAATACCTGAGGTCGATGTTACCTGTCTTATCTTTGATAAAACCTGACTCTTTTTGTATTTAAAAAAGGAAAGCAAAAGAAAATGACGAAGAGAGACCCAACAACAAACAAACAAGGCAAACAATGAGAAGATTGCACTATATATATAGAGGGTCTATAGAGTTTAAGATTAAATAGATTAAAGAATAATTACAAGAGTTACGATAAGAAATAAAGAGTAAATGAGAGATACAAAGCATAAAATGGAGATTTGTACTAAAGATGTCTATATTATTTGTGTAAAAGAAGAATGTTATTCGTCGATATAATTAAAAGATGTTTTTGCCTGAAGATATAGAATTAAGAATAGGGGAGGCAGGAGAAAGAACCAGTGGAGAGATGGCAATATTTCTCAGAAAAACTTTGAGAGTCAGAGCAAGATGATTAAAGGAGAGAAAAATTAAAAATAAAATAAGGGAAAGGAAGAAAAGAATAAAAATAACTGGGATAATTCCCACTGAACTTGACCTGGAACGTTAATTTATTAGACGGAGTCAATTAAGGGGGAGGAAGGGAACAATTCAAAGTAAATAACCAAGAAATTTAAATGAGGGTGAAAACGAACCCTTGAGAAGGGGAAATATATTAGCGGCTTGTTTATTAGTTATAACATATGTTAAGTACATGGGTCAATATTTGACCAAAAGTGAAGGTCAAAAGTTAATTTTTATAGACAAAAACGGACTATGTTGGATGCCCAAGTGTTGAAACGACTGAATGTAATATGTAAAATGTTTTAAAATTCAATAAAAACTATTTTCTAAAAAAAAAAACAAAAGTGCGTCATCAAGAGTAATCCAAAGACTGAACATTGGGATGAGCTCCCTAGTATTGTCTATTTCATGGTTGGCTTTTCCCAGTTACTCAGCAGTTTAGTTGATCTTGCCCATAAACCTTGGAGTAATACTCTCATCATCTGCCCTACAAGGCAACTAGCTAAAACCACAAACGAACAGATACACACAATGAAGACAACTATTAACTATTATAATAAATAACACATGTGTAATTATTATACATAAAGTTTTGCATAGATATTACATAAAATACAAAGACTTATTCCTCACATGCCATACATAAAATTCGGTATTGGGACTCTAGGATGTGACAGCCTCCATTGGGCTAAGCCATTCTGTGTTTTGAAGCTGAAGGCTTTGTGTCAAAAGGGTGAGGATGGTGAACTTTTTGTTATATAGCCAGTGGGTTGTTGAGATCTCTGGCAGGTGTAACAAAATGGTAACCCTACTGTTTGTGTATGAACTATCCTCTCAGGTTTGCATTGGTGGTCAAATGACCATAAATGAACTCAACTGAACTGAACAACTGACCTGGCTGATGTAGATTCTAGTTGAACATTCTAATAATTGTTTGACAGTGGCTCTTGCCAGTTTCATTTTGGGAAATTCCTTCAGATTTGGGGGGTGACACCTGGGAAGGGACTCCAGCAAGGTATAATGCAATAGCTTCTACCACCTTCACTACCTCAAATCAACCATTCTCTTCAAGGGAACTGATGTCTGTCATCTGGAGGTCAGTTGTAATTATGGGAGATTTCCAGGCCCTACCTGGAGGTTGGCAACCATGCAAAACATGTCAGGGTTAGCTGTGCCATGTTTGGAACCAGCTTGACCCATAAGCAGGCAGCCTGTAAAATTAACCCTACACTGGATAGATACAGATGATAACTAGAATGATTATGTTCTTGCAGGTAATCATGTAATAAATCTAGTCCGTACCCAAATAGGTTGTCTCAGGTCTCCATGCCAGAGATCTGAGGCAATAGAAACGAGCAAAAAAAAAAAAAAACATCTTCACAAAAATGTTTTTAAAAAATAAAGCGGCAGCAACAGAGAACATAAAACAGTTAAAGGAGGCAGATCACATAATGGCAAATAACAAATCACCCAACAACAAATCATAGGCAAGGAGAGAAGCAAAGCAACCAATAAAAAGGTGAACAGGTGAGGTGAGAACATTCCACAGCAAAGGTGCTACAATTGTTGAACTAGGATCTGGGGAATCCCGGTTCTGATCTCCAGGAGAGCAGCAGTGGCATAGTGGTTAAGTGCAGGTGTACTCTAATCTGGAGGTACCGGGTTTGATTCCTTGCTCTGCCGCTTGAGCTGTGGAGGCTTATCTGGGGAATTCAGATTAGCCTGTGCAGTCCAACACATGCCAGCTGGGTGCCCTTGGACTAGTCACAGTTCTTCTGAGCTCTCGCAGTCCTACTTACCTCACAGGGTGTTGTTGTGAGGGGGGAAGGGAAAGGAGTTTGTAAGCCCCTTTGAGCCTTCTTACAGGAAGAAGAAGAAGAGTTTGATTCTCCGCTCTACCACCTGAGCTGTGGAGGCTTATTTGGGGAATTCAGATTAGCCTGTGCACTCCCACACATGCCAGCTGGGTGACCTTGGGCAAGTCACAGCTTCTTGGAGCTCTCTCAGCCCCACCTACCTCACAGGGTGTTTGTTGTGAGGGGGGAAGGGCAAGGAGATTGTAAGCCCCTTTGGGTCTCCTGCAGGAGAGAAAGGGGGGATATAAATCCAAACTCTTCTTCTTCTTCTTCTTCTTCTTCTTCTTCTTCTTCTTCTTCTTCTTCTTCTTCTTCTTCTTCTTCTTCTTCTTCTTCTTCTTCTTCTTCTTCTTCTTCTTCTTCTTCTTCTTCTTCTCCTTCTTCTTCTTCTTCTCCTCCTCCTTCTCCTTCTCTTTCTCCTTCTTCTCCTTCTTCTCCTCCTTCTCCTCCTCCTCCTCCTCCTCCTCCTTCTTCTTCTTCTTCTTCTTCTTCTTCTTCTTCTTCTTCTTCTTCTTCTTCTTCTTCTTCTTCTTCTTCTTCACTCTACCATGAAAATGTGCTGGGTGACCTTGGACCAGTCACACACTCACAGCCTCAACCCTGGCAAGTCCTTGGATGGGAGACTTCCAAGGAATATCAGGGGCATGATGCAGAGGGTGGCAACGGCAAACCACATCTGAACATCTCTTCCCTTGAAAACCCTGTGGGGTCTCTATACATCAGCTGCGTCTTGATGGCAAAGAAAAAAAATCAGTTTTCTAAGTCAATTTTCAACCTTCTGTGATCCATCTCCCTTTCATTAGCTGAGACATCTGTGAAGATGCTGTTTGTGATATCACACAGCCAATGCTTCAAATCACATTCAGAATCACAAACAGATGACAGCCATTGTTTGTATGTGATCAGAAGACTCATTAACCCAGTGGATTCTCATTCCGCTGAAAATGCATACTGTCACCAGCCCATTTAAAATCTCCATCCTTGTTTGGGGCAACGGGTTTCCTTTTGAAGAAATACGAGATAAAGCAGTTCAGAAGCAGCAAGCTCCCTGCCACACACCTAATTTTGCTGTTAACTGTGGAAATGTTTCCCTTAGCATGCTAGCATAATGAAGGCATTGGTGCGGAGTAAAGGAGAAACAGATGAAAAGATTAAAGATGTTTACAGAGTCTGACACTGTTGTTCGGCAATACGCAAGCACAAGGAAAAGGAAGATCAGAGCAGTCTTTGAAGATCTCATAACCAAGAACAAAATTATTATAAAAAAACAGCAACGACCTATCTTGAAAACTAACATAAGATACCTTGAGGAATCAGAGTATGGTGTTCTAAAAAGAAACCTAGTTTTGCTGACCCCCAAACTCTAGGAAGGGTATTCGGTACTGTGCCAAGCAGTTATTCCACTGAACACTGATCAAGGATATCCCTTTTAATTGCACGGGTTATAGATCCCTAACCTTATTGATTTGAGAAGGTTTTCAGAACCTTATCCTCAAATGACTGACAAAGCAGGAGGAAGATGCCAACCACAAAATGGGAACCAGGAGACCTGGGGCCAGTCACAAAGAGTAGGGAGTTCTCAAAACAAGCATCCTGTTATGATGGAGAAGTTATGTCTAAATAGGTTCTCCCTTCTGATGTACAGATGATGCCTCTTGGATTCTTGATGCAATTTCTGTTCTACTGAGGTAAACAAAAACCAGGACTAATTCCAATTGTGCAAAAAGAACATGGGTACCAGGAAACAAAGTGCCTATTGGCACTGAGAATCTCTGGAAGAGAGAAAATGCTGGTATTAACTGTACTTGTTCACACATACAGAGAGTGGAACCCTAGCACAAATGGAAACATTTCAGTACAAATTGTGACTGAGCCAAGAAGAGTAATTGCATGTCTCATCCTTTGATCCATGGCAGATCAAAATCGGTACAGCTCAGTTCATGGGCTCTTTCTTTAGAATACTGTCTATCAGAAGTGGTAAGAAACCATTTGCTTCCTTATATTTAGGAAAGGCTAGAAAATGGTTTGGTTCAGGTCACCTTTTGGGGGAAAATTGGGCGGCTCATGGAAACAGATTTTTTTAGTGATTTGGGAATTGCTGGCTGGAAACCCTAGTTCCAGAAACTGGAACATTTCCACCAAGTTTTACTGGGTAAGCTGGCTAGGAAATCTGCTGTGAAGGACTCTGTTGGGCCTTGTACTTCTTTCTTTCTTTGTTCTAAGGAAAGTTATACTTTGTTTACTGAAGACCATGGTCAGTCCATTCCTGAGTGATTGCAATATCCTACAATGTGGTAAATCAGTGAAATGAAAGTAACCCTAACAATTCTGTCCATACATTTGTAATCTACTAGATAATATTATTATTTCTGTAACTAGGGTTGCCATGTTCCCCATTCCCCTTAGTGGGGAATGAGAGTAGAATTGCCAGATCCAGGTTGGGAAACTCCTGGATATTTTGGGATGGAGCCTGGGGAGAACTAAGACCTCAGTGGGGTATAGTGTCGTGGAGCCCACCCTCCAAAGCACCCATTTTTCTCCAATAAAACTGATCTCTGAGCTGCAATTCTGGGAGCTCTCCATGTCCTACCTAGAAGCTGGCATTCCTGTCTGTAACACATACTTGAAGCGTGAATTCTTCTCGTTCTCTTTAGCAATTGAAAACATGGAGCCCATGAATCGTTGTGCTTTTGGGTAAATTGGTAGGGTATATATAAATCTGTTCTGGTGTCTTTGGCACCAAACAGAGTTCCCCAACTATAGGATGGTGGGACAGGTCAGACATGGTAGACCTTTAAAATGAGCAGGTAAAGACCACATTAACAGCAAGATTCAGTAGAAACTTAGAGGCCAACAAAGTTGGGGGGGGGGGGGCATGAGCTTTCAAGAGTCCAAGCTTGTCTGCTTCAACTCTTGAAGGCTCATACCCACCCACCCACCCACCCCATTTTGTTGGTGTTTAAGGTGCTACTGGACTCAAATCTAGCTGTTCTACTGCAGATGGATATGGCTGCCCTCTGAAACACATTGACAGTAAGGCTAATGTACATACAACACCTGTCCTGAGGGAACTGCTCTGGCTCCCTATTCACTATCAGGCTCAATTCAGGGTGTTGGTAGTGATGTACAAAGCTCTACACAGCCTGGGCCCAACATACCTGAAGGAACACCTTCTCCCATATAGACGTGTCTGGGCACTGAGGTCAGCAGAGGACCTCCTGGAGGTCCTATCACCTTCTGAGATCTGGGGGTGGGTGATGCCTAGAGGACCTTCTCTGTGGTGACCCTCCAGATGCTCTGGAACACTCTCTCCCTGGAGGTCTGCCAAGTGTCAACTCTGCAGCAATTTAAGCACCTGGCCAAGATGACCCTCTGTACTCAGAAATATGGGTAATGACCCCTTCTGGGCAGTACCCCCTCCTCACACTCAACTTTTAAATTTGGTACCTGCACTTTCCTAAACCAGCTCTCTTGGTTCAGCTCCAGCCTAAACTCTGAAATTTCTTGGAGTGGGCTCCATGCTAGGTGGGTGCTTACATATTTTGGGATGGTGGGCCAGGATGATGGGTGGGGATGGTTTTTAAGGAGATGTTAAGATGATTTGATATGATTATATTATTAGGATGTTTTGATGATTGTACTTCATCCAGGGATTTTGGCGATGGGTGGGTAGTAAATGTAGAATGAATGAATAAATAATGAAATATGTCTACTATAAGGCCTCTTCCACACATGCAGAATAATCCACTTCCACAATTGTTTGCAAGTGGCTTTTGCTATTTTGCAAGCCCCTACTGCACATGCAGAATAATGCACTTCCACAATTGTTTGCAAGTCCATTTTGTCGTTTTGCACATGAAAATCCAGCTGCAAAATGAACTTGAAAGTGGAGTGAAAGTGCATTATTCTGCATGTGCAGAAGGGGGCTAAGTATCCTTTTTGGTTTATTTCCCATTCACAGCTTTGTGCGGCAAGGAATGCTCACAATGCATTCTACAGCTGTTGTTCCTTCCCACTAACAAATGCCAAAACACAGACCCCACTGAAGTTTTTCAGCTGCCTCTGATCTGTCATTCAACACAAACGCTCTGCTGTAGCTGCCTATGCAAATATTTCCTCCAAATTACAAATACCCAAAATGTCAGGAACATGCGAGGGTCTTTGTTAAAGCATCTTGTTTTATGGGATTAACAACAGACCGAGATGCGTGGAGATGTTGACATTACAGGGCTAAGTGGGGGGAAAAAAAGAGATGGTAATAATGACGCAGCAAGCCTTTGGTACCAGTCATAAATACCATATAAGGCCTTAAATACACAGATATGTATAAGGCCAGCCACAAGAAATGAAAGATAGAAGGGCTGAATCGAGAGGGTGGTGTCTATCTCTTGTTGTCTCCTGGGCAGGTGGGTGGAAAGGAGGGAAAAAAAATTAATTCCAAGGCGCACGCTCCGGATCAGCACATTTGGAAACAAAATGTACCTTTGTATCTAAAAATCAGAGTGTCATGAATATTTAACAGGGGAGAGAATAGAATGATTTTTGTCATCTGGTTAAAAGAGTCTCGGAGAGGCTTAAAGTCTGCCTGGGTTCTGTTAGCTTTCTTTCTCTGTAAACAGAATGAGTCATGCACCGGTAAAGAGAGATTGCAGCCCTCAGAGCAAGCTGGGGTCCGACCAAGCTGGGACCCAGGTGCCGTTTCGCCAGCCAGCGTGAGAAGCCTGATCTCTCATTATCTTACCTGTATTCGAAATTAAAAATAATAGATTGGATGGTACGCTGGTTAGCTTGAAAGCCCTCTGACCTGGCATCCCTCCCTACCCCACAATTAATATTAGAAATTAGGGCTGCTTCCAACACTCTCCTCTTTTGAATGTCTCCTTCTGTTTTGGAGTTCCAACAGTGCTATCCTAAATAGATTTCCACCCTTCTCAACCACATTCTCTAAGCCGCAAACAAATAAACAATAATAATGCTTTCATATCCCACTGGTCACAGTAACAGGTGAAGAACCAGTAGAGGCCAAATTAAGCAACAATTCTTAATGTTTGGGTAGCCACTGGCTTTCAACTGAATCTATTTCCTTCCGGGGGTATAAATATCTCTCGTGTGCATTATGGTGTGAACAGCCATGGGGTAAGCAGATTTCTCCTGTTCCGTTCCTTCCCTCCTTCCCTGAAAATTTGTTTCTGTACTGTATTTTTACACCTAAATTCCAGCTGAACTGGAATAACTTTTTAAATTAATTTCAGAATTGGTTCAGAGCATATTCATTCATTCATTCATTCATTCATTCATTCATTTAAAAAATTTAAATGGTTTGGTTCAGGTCACCTTTTAAATAATTAAATTAAATAAATTAAAAAATTTAGTAACAGGTTCCCATGGTGGTGGGATTCAAAGTGTGCCGTAGTGCCAATGGGGCTGGGCGGGGCACGACGGGGCGTGGCCGGGCATTCCAGGGGTGGGGCATTCCTGGGCGGGGCTGTGGCAAGGACGCAGCCACTGCGCCGGTCCTTGGGCGGGAAATGAATGCACGCAGACGCAGGCTGCCACGCATGCCGGTGCACCTCCTGCTAGACTGCTTCAAGTTCTGCGCACTACTGCTGAGAGGAGGGGCATAACTAAGGCAAAAATCACGTGGCAAAATTGCCAATTAGTAACCCCCTCTCGACACACGCAAATAATTAGTAACCTACTCTTGGGAACCTGTGAGAACCTGCTGGATCCCACCTCTGCTGGTATATATCATAAAACATTTGCTCATTCGGTCATTCCCCCATCCGTTCCATTCACATAAGAAAAGGAAGAGTGAGAGAAAGCATTGTTCTGGGATTGTAGCTGCGAAAGACTCGCCCCTTGCTCCAGGGACTCAAAGGTAAGGGGGAAGCTTGCCTGAGTCACTAGTTACAAAAGCGTAGCAATAGAAGAGCCGTCAAAGCCCCCAGCATCGATAACAAGCCAGGTGGGCCCCTGGGCTGAAGTGGAAAATGCCAGACAAAAGGCACGGACCAGGCCGGCCTCTGGGATGCCAGGCCCAGCGGGAGCCAGGCCTGATGCACTGTTGGATATCTAAAATAAGAGGGAGGCGTTTTGAAGAGGAGCATCCTGGTAGGAACCCTAACTTTTCATCTTTATTTCAAGACACAGCACACCTAAGGGAGACAGTGGGCTTTAGTATGCGAAGTGAACTCACAAATCGGCTCTGTCGAGTGTTTGCTTTAACATCCACCCTCCTGGTAGGGCATGTAGCTCCCCTCTGCAGTCAAGCTAATGTATTCCTGGCAAACTCCATGCTTCCTCTCTGCAAACAGAGCTGAATTAGAATGAGCAAACAGCAGAAGATTCTTATCCACAGGTAAGTTTCTTTCTGTGGAGACCCAACAGACTTTTCACTGTAAGTCCGAACCAGGGCAAGTGTAATCCCCCTCCAAAGGGCTATTTTCTAACACTGAGGCACAAACCTCCGTAGATAACCAGCCAGGCAGCCTTTCAGATTTCAGCTTCATTATCTTCTGAATAGAAGAAGTAGAAGAGTTTGGATTTATATCCCCCCTTTCTCTCCTGTAGGAGACTCATGGGGGCTTACAATCTCCTTGCCCTTCCCCCCTCACAGCAAACACCCTGTAGGAGACTCAATTTCGGCAGATAAGGCACTCAACTATCACGTGCAGAGGAGAAGAAGAGGAAGAATAGTGGAATTTATATCCCCCTTTCTCTCCTATGGGGGCTTACAATCTCCTTGCCCTTCCCCCCTCACAATAAACACCCCGTGAGGTGGGTGGGGATGAGAGAGCTCCGAGAAGCTGTGACTAGCCCAAGGTCACCCAGCTGGCATGTGTGGGAGTGCACAGGCTAATCCGAATTCCCCAGATAAGCCTCCACGGCTCAGGCAGCAGAGCAGGGAATCAAACCCTGTTCCTCCAGATTAGAATGCACCTGCTCTTAACCACTACGCCACTGCTGCTCCATACATGAAACAGCCTTATTCTGGGCCAGACCATTGATCCTTCTAACACACACAGCCTGCTCGAGCAGGCAATGCTTCTGTGGGGTTCTATAAAGAGCAGCAACATGCTGTCAGGGGAGGCAGGGAAGGCAGAGCCTCGCCTGTCATACTCTACGTAAATACCAGTTTTATCAAACGTGTTTTTTTTTTAGAAAAATAACGTCCAGGAACGGAGCCAGAGTGAGGGGGAACTGCGGCTGGGGCACATGTGCACCCTGCCACCCCCGCACACCATGTCCCTGCCACGCCCATGCCCCAGCACGCACCTGGTGTGTCTTTCACCCCCCCTGGCCCCTTGGCGCTATACCACTGTCCAGAAATGCGAGGAAGTGCCAGAATGCCAGGCAGGTGGCATCGTTGCAGGTAGAGGAGGCAAGTGAGGAAGACTGACAGGGCCAGGGAAGGTAGGTGGAAAGCTGGGCTGAGAGGCAGAACAGCTGGGAGGATGGAGGAAGATCCAGGTGGGCCTTGCAGCCGTGGAAAAACATCAGGAGGAGAGCCACACCTGCCTCTCCCTTCTCTGGCCGAAGAGGGGAAGAAGAAGAGTTTGGATTTATATCCCCCCTTTCTCTCCTGCAGGAGACTCAAAGGGGCTGACAATCTCCTTGCCCTTCCCCCCTCACAACAAACACCCCATGAGGTAGGTGGGGCTGAGAGAGCTCCGAGAAGCTGTGACTAGCCCAAGGTCACCCAGCTGGCATGTGTGGGAGACCACAGGCTATTTTGATTTCCCCAGATAAACCTCCACAGCTCAGGCTGCAGAGCTGGGAATCAAACCCGCTTCCTTCAGATTAGATACACAAGCTCTTAACCTCCTACGCCACTGCTGCTCCAGTGGAGGGTGAAGTGGTGAAGAGGCTAGTGAGGGGGCTGGTAGGCTGGTAGGGCCTGACTGACAGCTTGCAGGATAGTGACAGCCCGGGGGGGGGGGTATTCTGGGGGGAGGATTTTGTGGAACTCAAACATTCAGAGAAGACTGGTGTAAGATGTGCTATTGGTGACATATTACTCTGAAGGATATTGAGGAGAAGGATGAGAACTACAAAGGTAAATGTTGGAAATATAAAGAGGTAGACTGTACTCTTTATCATGTGTTGTAGATATGCCAAAAGAGAAGGAAGGAAGGAAGGAAGGAAGGAAGGAAGGAAGGAAGGAAGGAAGGAAGGAAGGAAGGAAGGAAGGAAGGAAGGAAGGAAGGAAGGAAGGAAGGAAGGAAATACTAGTCAAGATTAATTTTACTATGGTAACCAAGAACATGCTATTGGGCATTTTGCCAAGGAATATCCCAAAAAAAATCCCAAAATAATTGTTTAGATGTATGATAACGACAGTCGGAGTTACATGTTGCAAAAAAATGGGAAGCAGGAGAGTGTTCATGCCAAGAGGACCGGGACGATAAATTGGCTGAATATACAGTAATGGCAAAATTAACGAAGTTCATGAATAAAAGACCAATCCTATAATTTCAAGACAAATTGAAAAGCATACCACTTATATCGTTTTCTTTAAGAAAAAATAGGAAGCAGAGAATGAGGCTGTTGAAATGATGTATATGAATTATTAATAATCTTCTGGAAATGTTGTACTGAAAAAGGTGTTCAAAGCGGGAGGGGGGAGAAAAGAAGCATTTAAGTATCTCGCAGATAGATGGCAATAATATGTGAACTCAATGTTCAATATTTGAGAAAGGTTTTTTTTTAAAAAATTACGGTGCAGTCCTGGGGCGGGGATGGAGGGCGAAAGCACTTAGAAGACGGAATGACCCGGATGCTGGTGTAAATGCCCCTTATGCAGGCATAAGGGGCGTTTTCATCAGCACAATGATGGCACTTACACTGCTGTGTGGAAGCCCACAGTGGTACTAAAGAGACCGTTCCTGGGGGTAGGGCTGGCTTTAGTTCAGTGGTTCTCAACCTGTGGGTCGTGACCCCTTTGGGGGTCGAACGACCCTTTCACAGGGGTCTCCTAAGACTCTCTGCATCAGTGTTCTCCATCTGTAAAATGGATAAATGTTAGATTTGGGGGTCACCACAGCATGAGGAACTGTATTAAAGGGTCGTGGCATTAGGAAGGTTGAGAACCACTGGTTTAGTCAGTTTCCTGAGCCCCTTTGGTCCAGGAACTTCCCCATTTGCTGGTAGAATCCGTGGCACCGCACACTGTGTTGCACAGACCACTTTCATGGGGAAAGTGACCGTGTCGTTGTCAGCTTGATGGCTGTGGTACTAAAGTTGTAGTGTTAAACGTCCCTTTTCAGGGAAAACAGGAATGAGTTCAATTTCGATTTCGAATAGCTTTAGTGGCATATAAATAGTTTAACATTAACATTGCAAGATAATAACAGCCTTTACAACTTCTGACGAGTTAAAATAACACCATTTAAAAATTTAGCCACCGCTTCCAACAGCTCGTAGTTGTGGCTGTTTAAAAGATATATAACCTTCTGTTTATCTGTAATGCCTTCACTTCCATGCAGGAAGGGGATTATGTGCTTCTTCCAACCTATCTTATAATAAGGACAATTCAACAGCTTATGAGATACTGTTTCCACAGAACCCATGCCACACGGGCATTTCCTTTCTTTATGTGGGATTCCAAGGTGGTGTCCAAGGCTAAAGGAAGTAGGCAGAGCATTACACCTAGCTAAGGTGATTGCTCTACACTACCGGGCCTCAACCAGGAGATAAAGGTACCGGGCATTGTTTACGAAAATCAGTGCGGTTTGGGGGAGAGCGTGGCCGACTAGCCTTCTAGGCGACCCAGGTTTAAATCTCTGCTTTTCTGATGGAAATTCACTGGATGACCTTGGGAGCATCACGAACTCTCAGCCTGCCTTACCTCACAGGGTTGTCGTGTGGAAACAGAGGAGGGTGAAACAATGTTTTTGAATCCCAAAAGGGAGGAAAACGTGGGATGTAAATAAAGCAATGCAAATCGATGCAAAAATGCAAACACATGCTGTGGTCAGTAATTTTGATTCTTTTTTTTTTGCTGCCAGTTTCAAAGATTAGTCCGGACTGTGTATGGTTACTTACTAATTGTTCTACTCCTTTTTAATAACAATGTCGTTGTTTGGGTGTGCGGCATATTTCAAAGAATCACGAAAAAAAATACAGGAAAATTTTCGGTGCAAGAGAACACAAAACGGCGTGCGGAATCTATCATCTTTTTGATTTGCACAGAGGAGAAGTGAAATTGAAATGGGGTTGAAACAGCAGGGATGAGAAATGTGTAATCATTCCCAATTTAGGACTGCTCTGAGGACGAGAGTGACAGTCCACCAGGTCAGGGAGACAGCCCTGACAGTGACGGGAAGCTAATCTGCTTTCGAAAGGAACCCACAAACACATCCTGCTACATTTTATCATATCATATTAATAGACCAGGGCAGCCTTGCAGTAGCACAGGTTAGTTATCAGGAAAGATTACGGAATAATAACAGGTCCCAGCGAAGGGTACACACGCAAGCAGAATTCTGCCTTGCGTCAAATGAACTTACCAAAGCGAACATTTGAGAGACCCGATTCAAATGGGTGTTCTGTGCTAACCAAGCCCTGCACTTATTGCATATGTCACAACCATCTCTGTTTGCTTTGGAGAATTTCGATTTCCTGTCCCTATCCGTAGGTCACTCTTCTTCTCTGTGGCTGTTGGGGGAAAAACACAACATTTTTTGAAGCATGAATTGTGAGACTTGTCATTCCTCGGGGTCCAGCCCCTCTCTCCCGTTAGTTAAATCTCTGAGTCAAAGGGCCTTTCCCCACTCTCCCCTATCCCCCCATGCCATGCCCTGCTCTCAGTGCGCGGCATCCCTGGCGCGTGCCCCGGCGTCCCCACGACCCTGCACTCTGCGCGGGGTCATCAAAAGGCGCCCTTTGCAAGAGCGCCAGGGATGCCGCGCGCTGAGGGGGTGCGGCAGCGTCGGGGCGGCTGCGCTGTCGCCGCCCCTCTCGTGGGGAGTGCCGGGGGACCCCGCACTACTCTCCTCAAGTAGCGCGGGGCTTAAGGTAAGTGGGGAGAGGCCCAAAGAAGAAACTTGACTCCAATGTCCATGTACCTAAATCTATATATATAAAGCTAACAGTGACTTTGTTAGTCATGCCCTAATGCTGAAACGGCTGGATGGATCGCCCCCAAATTTTCACATGACATCCCTCCACGTTGTGGGCAGGTAATCCGACCTTCGAATTGCCAAAAGTCCATGCCTGAGCCAGGTAAAACGTCTTTTTTCCTGGCGCACCAGGCCATGAAGCTGGCTGTGTTTAACTGTCACCTTTAGAATGTTCGTGCAGCCTGTCTGTGGCCTGAGGGCTTGGGATGAGGGCTTAGAATGTTCACGCAGATGGGCAGAGATGAGCAGTGAAAACAGTAAATAGGTAATAGGTAATACAAGTGGAAGTGAAACACATACACACTTTGCCATGTGAGACGTCAGGTGGGGCTCCCTCCCTCACACGCAGGTGACTTTTACTCTCTGTGCCTCACCCACTACTACCACACAATACACATCCAGCTCATCCTCACACACCTCACTCTGCCCTCCCTCACATCCAACCACCACTTACCCACTTCCTCACCCGTATTCACCACAGCTCTCTTTTACTAAAAGCGAGCTGGAGTTTGCCTTTTTCTTCTAAGAAAATCCACGGGGTGGGGGTGAACCAACACTACTGACTCTGCTTCTTTTGCACGTGGCCCTTTAAGAACTCAGAGAGCTGGCCTTGATCTGAGCGCCTCACCACCCTCCCTCTGCTGCCTGACTGGGATAGCCTGCTTGCCCCAGTTCTGCCTTACCCAAGCCAGGACTGTGTGTTTCAAACAGCCTCATGGACAGCGGGATTCACATTCTGGACAGTTCCATTGTGGAATGGAAAGGGTTACCTTAAACTAAAAAAAAGAGACATCACCATATAACAATGTGAATTGAAAAGGGAAAGAGAGATTCAATTTGACTACCCCAAAAGGCTATGCTGCGGATCATTGGACCTGCATGGACATCTGTGTGGGTTGCGGACTGTGATGAGAAGGACAATTGCCACAGCAACACGTGGCCAGGTCCTGCTAGTAAGAACATAAGAATACAAGGAAAACTTTGCTGGATCAAATGAAGACCCATCAAATCTAGCAGTCTATTCAGAATAGGTGCCCCTAGAAAGCCCACAAGCAAGACGACCGCAGCAGCATTACCCTGTCTGTGTTTCACAGCACCAAATACAATAGACATGCTTCTCTGAGTCTGGAGAGACCAGGTATGCATCATGACTAGAACCTGTTTTGACTAGTAGCCTTGGACAGGCCTATCTTCTCTTAATGCCTTCCAAGTAGGTGGCCATCAGTGTATTCCAGGGTAGAAAGTTTCACAATTTCCCTTCCTGCAAACATTTTGAAAACATTTTCAATCTCATTGTCGAAGGCTTTCATGGCCGGATTCAACTGGCTGTTGTGGGTTTTCCAGGCTGTGTGGCAAGATCTACCAGACCATGGCCACACAGCCCGGAAAACCAACAACAGCTAATTTTCAATTCCCCTTTCCCCCCCACACACACACACTCACCATGATATATGTCCACACTCATCTCATCAAAATGATTCCTGGCTGCCATTATGTGATTTTTTCTCTTTTGTTTTGAATTCTATGTTGAATCAATGTTTCAGTACCTCAGAGCTCCTTGCCATGATTCTCTATTCCTCCTGTAATCAATGCTGTGAATTAAAAAAAATCCAGAAATGAGCAAATAGGAAATAGCATGCTGAGATACCAGGATGATTTAAAATAATACTAGGAGTAATCGTTGAATGTAATCCGGGACTGTTGCAGTAACAATCCAGTGTTATTGTAGATCAAATTTGACTGAAAAATGTGGTGAGATGGAGATGAAGCTGAAAACCTCATAGCAGTGTTTCATGAGCAGGCTAGGATAAACATAACCGGAGCCACCTGGTTGAAACTGAGGGTGAATTTTCTCCCAACTGCCGGTAGGAAATATTTGAGCAACATCCACTACAAAAATTAGGATTGTGACCCAGTTACTGATTTACTAAAAGCCAGTGAGTTGTGGTGGGTAGTGACAGGACAGAACCACTGAGAGACAAGTTCAGTACCTTCCTCTGTCATACACCTAACCAGGTGACCTTGGACTGGCCACTGTCTCTTGGCCAAACTTCCTTCACAGGGGTGTTGTAAGGAGAAAGTGGGTGTGGAACTATGCACCTCTCTCCCAGCCCCTTGTAGGAAAGACTGAGCAAAAAATATAATCAGTAAAGGAAAGAAGCGTCAATGCATCTAAAATGCTAAAGGTCCATATCTTTTACAGGGGAAAAAATGGATTGCAAATGAACAGAACATGGCACAGAGTACTTGTGGATTCAGCAGGGAGGAAAAGAGAAGCAAAATTGAAACCGAGACTTGGCTGGGTGGGTGGGTTAGAAACAGCAGAGAGGAGAAGTTTGAAATCAGCTCTCCTTGAAGCTCATCAATTCTCAGACGCTCAATGATTTACGTCAGAGAACCAAAACCGGTTTGACAACCCCCCAAACGCTCTCCTATTGCTGGGAAAATTTAACCTTCCCTGCGTCTGCTGTCTTCTTTTGCTTGAAAAATATTGTCTATTTCCCCTCTCCATCATTCCCCTCTCCTTTATTCTTCCCCTGCTCATCTCAATTCTTTCTCTGTCTCACAAAACAAATGACATCTTGTTTACTCTTGATCTTGAAATAAAGAAATTTCATTGCTGATGCACATTTTCTTCTTCTGTCATTACATTTGGAGGGGAGGATGACAGCGGGCGTGAGTCTTCAAAGGCAGCAGTCAACTTGAAATCAACAACAAAACAATCAGAAGTTGGAAGTAGATCCCCCCCCCGCCCCGCCCAAACACGGATTGTAGACTGTGATACCAATTTCTTGATTACCAGGTTGTTTCATTTTCGCACAGCCTCTCTAGGGAAAGTTGGAGGGAAGATGTGCTTCTCCCAATCATTCAAGATTTGGAGTATCGGCAATCGACTTCCTATTCCCAGTCCATCAGCAGCTTTGCATATTTTGCCCCCCCCCCCCTCTGCACACGAACATTGATAAAAAAAACTTTTTTAAATCTTGATGGAATTATATGGATGACTGCATCAAATTTCTATCTGCGGCTTGGTTCAGATGCCTTGTGAAGCCGTCGTTTAATTAAAATAACCAAGGAGACTGTGATCATCCAAACGTTTGCTGCTCGACTAATTGTTGTCCTTTTTCGCCCCCGTAGTCCGGCTCCAGTCAGCATTGCTTTATTTATTCACACCAGCCTAGCAGACTACACTGAATGCAAACAAGGCATCTTAAAACTACGGTCTGAAACATCGCTTTCCCCTTTCTGCCTTCCTATCCTTTTCAATTGGAAAAAAAACAAACCTGAGTCTGATGAAACATATTGGGAGCTTGAAAGATTACACACTGTTTTATAGTATTTTTGGTTGGCCTTGATCAATTAAGGTTGCCTACCAGGCACATAATTAAGATGGCGTGCCCCAAGTGCCTCTCTGCCCATGCTCAGAAGCCCCAATGCCTTGAGTCCTGCCAGGGCACCTGCAGTTCTTCCTCCCTGTCTCCTGGTGTCTCTCTTTGCCAAGTGGGTACGGGTTGGTTTCTTTGTCCTTTGTTTTACGCCCTGTCTTGTGTTTTCAGTCCCTGCCCTCTCTTTTGTTCCTTTCCTGCAAACAGCTGTTGGAATTTCTCGTGAGAAAGTGGGTGGACTCATGGGTCCTCCCCTCCCCCCAAAAAGGTTAGGCACCACCCTCTCCATTTCCGAGGAGTGTAGGCAGAAAAGGAGGAGAAGACAGGAAGCGTCAAACTCAGAGGTGGGATCCAGCAGGTTCTCCCAGGTTCCCGAGAGTAGGTTACTAGTTATTTGTGTGTGCCGAGAGGGGGTTACCAATTGGTGATTTTGCCACGTGATTTTTGCCTTAGTTACGCCCCTCCTCTCAGCAGTAGCACGCAGAACATGAAGCAGTCTAGCAGGAGGTGCACCAGCGTGCGTGGCAGCCTGTGTCTGCGTGCATTCGTTTCCCGCCCAAGGACCGGCACAGTGGCTGTGTCCTTGCCACCGCCCTGCCCAGGAATGCCCCGCCCCTGGAATGCCCCACCACACCCCTGTCATGCCCCACCCAGCCCCATTGGCACTACGCCACAGTTTGAATCCCATTAGCATGGGAACCTGTTACTAAAATTTTTGGATCCCACCACTGGTCAAACTCCCCCCTTTAATGCATCAGATGTAATTCTTCTCCTACCATCCTCATCACTTGTCTCGACTCGAATCTAGTTCAGAGAGTTTGCAAAGAAGTGACAGTGGAAGGCAGGCATTCCCCCACCCAACTAGAGATGGGAGCAATAATATTGAAAAGGGGTACCTGCTGCCCACGGCTTTGTTTGGGTGCGGTGCAGCGTTCCACCTGCAGCACCTGAGCTCTCTCGCTTTAACTCTGACCACAGAGATTCTTATTTGTTTAAAAAAAGGGATTCTCTAAAGCACCTTCTAGTGACCTAAAACTCAGTTAGGGTTGCCAACTCCAGGATGTGAAATTCCAGGAGAGTAAGAGGAGTGGGGAGCCACACGGTTGGAGGAGTGGGAAGCCAGGTGTGATCCCCCAAAGCTGCCTTCCAATCAGGGTTCCAAAGCTGCCTTCAGGGGAACCAATCACAGTTGCCTGGACACCAATGATACTTCTGGAAGTTCTCCAGAATGCCCCCTCCCCCTCCCTGGAAGATTGGCAGCCTTACAAGCCCCCTGGCCTCCCTCCTCTTAACTGGATTAAGATTCTACAGTCAACTGACCTGGGCATAAGAAGGCTGACCTGAGCCTTAGCAGAGAGCATACTGGGCACAGTATGCTTTTTACATATTCGCCTTTTACCTATTCAGAATTCATTCCTCCTGGGAAAGGCAATGGAGGCCTCCTTTCCTATTAGCTCCGTTGCTCCTTATTTCAGTGATTTCTCAAGTGAGGAGCAGCAAAGACGGCTGTTTGTCAATATTCCCATTTGAAAGGGGATTTCTTTGCATCATGGGAGGCACAATGTTTTGGGGAGATGAGTTCAATTTCTGTGCTATCCCTGTGTGCCATTTTCTTTAGATGCACCTCTGCTGCCCGCCTCCAGGTGGGTCTGGAGATCGCCTGGAACGGCAAATGATTTCCAGACCATAGAGATTCCTTCCTCTGGAGACAATGACTCTATGGAACTTTACACTGCTGATTTCCCTCCGCTCTCCAAACCCCACCTTCCCTACCTTCAAAGCTCCAGGCATTTCCCAACCCAAAGATGGCCACTCTATGATAAACAGTATTACCATGACTTCTGTATGGTGATAAATTAGTTTACATCAGACCAGGATCTGAAACTTTGGTTCCGATGCTTTCTCAACCACAGTTAGTCTAAAAAAAAAATGCACATGATGTGCAAATCGTCCAGACATTATTCTGGCATGTTCCCTGGTGGTTTTCTTGCTGCAGTGCAGGAGAAGGAAGGAAGACAATGGGCCTTTCCCCACTTACCTTAAGCCCCGCGCAATTCTCCTCAAGTAGCGCGGGGTCCCCCGGCACTCCCCACGACAGGGGTGGCGACAGTGCAGCCGCCTCGACGCTGCCGCTGTCGTGCCCCCTCAGCGCGCGGCATCCCTGGCGCTTTTGTAAACAGTGGCTTTTGATGACCCTGCGCAGATGTCCGGGCGCACGCCAGGGATGCGCCGCGCTGAGAGCAGCGCACAGCATAGGGGGGATCGTGGTGAGTGGGGAAACGGCCAACGAAACCTGTGTCCATTGAGGCAAATCAGAATCAGAATATGAGTCCAGCAGCGCCTTAAAGACCAACTCAAATGTATTGTCGAAGACTTTCATAGGTGGATTCAACTGGTTGTGGTGGGTTTTCTGGGCTGTGTGGCCGTGGGCTGGTGGATCTTGCTCCTAACGTTTCGCCTGCATCTGTGGCTGGCATCTCCAGATGTGTATCACAGAGGGAAGTCTGTCACACTTCTCACTGGACACAGTGTGTAACAGACTTCCCTCTGCGATACACCTCTGAAGATGCCAGCCACAGATGCAGGCAAAACATTAGGAACAAGATCCACCAGACCATGGCCATACAGCCTGGAAAACCCACCACAACCACCAACTCAAGTATTTCAGGTTATAAGCTTTTATAAGCATGGTGTAGTGTTTAAGAGCGGTGGACACTAATCCAGAGAACAAGGTTTGATTCCTCACTCCTTCACATGAAGCCTGCTCAGTAACTTTGGGACAGCTGCAATTCTCTCAGAATGCTCTCAGACTGTGCAGAGTCGAACAATGGAAAACCACCTCTGAGTGTCTCTTTGGCCCCTTCCACACAGCACAGGCAGAGCAGGTTGCAGTCGGGATAAAGTGATCCACTTTCCTGTTTTCTCGTTCACATGCCTCCATGCAGCCAGCGAATGGAGCCTGCAGAAACAATGGGAATTGCCATCATGCCTTCGCACGGAGGCACGTTTTTTTTTTAACTCACCTCCCTTTGCTGTGTAACTACGCAGGCAGGTAGGCATGGACCTCCACAGCCATGCTGACATCCTTGTGACCCTGCATAGCTACGCAGCTGAGAGGTGGGGACTGTAAAAAAGAAGGGAAGCACGGACGAGGAAAGTGCTTTCCGGGCAGCTGTTCGATCACAAGCGGCTGCAACCTGCATTAAAACCAAAGAATCCCTGATAGTGCAATTTTTGGAAAACCCAAGTTGGGGGGAACACAGGGCGGACTCACTTTAGGAGTGGGATCCATGTGAAGTCCCCCCCCCAAAAAAAATAGGTTTTATACCATTGTTAACCTGCATTTATTGGCCAGTGCGGAAGTGGTCTTTGTCTTGGAAATCCTATAGCACAGGTGTCAAACTTGCGGCCCTCCAGATGTTATGGACTACAGTTCCCATCATCCCCTGCCAGCATCATGCTTTAGTCCATAACATCTGTAGTCCATAACATCTGGAGGGCCGCGAGTTTGACACCTATGACCTATAGGGTTGCCATAAGTCTGTTGTGATTTTCTGACACTTTCCACCCTGGCCAAGCTTTTGTTAGTCAATGGGCCTTTCCCCACTTACCTTAAGCCCCGCGCTACTCTCCTCAAGTAGTGCGGGGTCCCCCGGCACTCCCCACGACAGGGGCAGCGATAGCGCAGCCACCCCGATGCTGCCGCTGTCGCACCCCCTCAGCGCACGGCATCCCTGGCGCTCTTGTAAACGGCGCCTTTTGATGACCCCGCTGAGAGCAGCACGCGGCATAGGGGGGATAGTTTTGACCAGGAAAACGCCCAATCCTCATGCTCACCAGATCTGACAAAATGAGTGCTGATTCACAGAAGCTTATACCCTGGGGAAAGGGTGTCGGTCTTTAATGTGTTCTACTGCTGTGGAGTAACAAAGATGGCTCTCCACCCGATACCAGTTCAGCTGTAAACTAAATCCTGTTTCAGCAAGCTAACCGTAGTTAAAATGAACAGTGATACCATGCTTTATCTGAACCAAGCCCCCCTTTTTTTTTGCTGATCCCATACGTACATTGATGAAGCACCCTTCAAAACATTCTTGATTACATCTGTATCTACATCAGGATGACTTTTTGGGTGGTGATTTATCATTGGTTCTCATACTCTATACAACAAATATGGTTTCAGCTAGGGTTTATTGCAATTTTAACAGCTGAACTGTAACTAACTCCCTCCTCCCGACCCCCATACCTGCGGCAAGAAGCAGGCAAAATGTCAACTAGAATCCTGAAGAAGAAGAGTTTGGATTTATACTCCACTTTTCTCAAATGTAAAGTGGCTTCGAAGTGGCTTAGAAGAAGAAGAGTTTGGATTTATATCCCCCCTTTCTCTCCTGTAGGAGAGTCAAAGGGGCTTACAATCTCCTTGCCCTTCCCCCCTCACAACAAACACCCTGTGAGGTGGGTGGGGCTGGGAGAGCTCCGAAGAACTGTGACTAGCCCAAGGTCACCCAGCTGACGTGTGTGGGAGTGTACAGGCTAATCTGAATTCCCCAGATAAGCCTCCACAGCTCAGGCGGCAGAGCTGGGAATCAAACCCGGTTTCTCCAGATTAGAATGCACCTGCTCTTAACCACTACGCCACTGCTGCTCCTTACAAACTCCTTCCCTTCCTTGCCCCATAACAGACACTTTGTGAGGTAGGTGAGGCTGTGAGAGTTCTGAGAGATCTGTGACTAGTCCAAAGTTACCAAGCAGACTTCATGTGGAGGAGTTTGGAAACAAACCCGGTTCTCCAGATTGGAGTCCACCTGCTCTTAATCACTATCCCATGCTGGGGCTCTCCTGGATAATTAGAGAAAGATTTTTCAAAATCCTGATGACGCTAATCCACACTGTCATGTGAAAGTGAGGGGGAGCAGGAAAACTCAGCCTGCGAAGATCTCATCAGGACATGGCGAAGGATCTAAATAGGAGCAGCAGTGGCGTAGGAGGTTAAGAGCTCGTATATCTAATCTGGAGGAACCGGGTTTGATTCCGCACTCTGCCACCTGAGATGTGGAGGCTTATCTGGGGAATTCAAATTACCCTGTACATTCCCACACACACCAGCTGGGTGACCTTGGGCTAGTCACAGTTCTTCTGAGCTCTCTCAGCCCCACCTACCTCACAGGGTGTTTGTTTTGAGGGGGGAAGGGCAAGGAGATTGTCAGTCCCTTTGAGCCTCCGACAGGAGAGAAAGGGGGGATATAAATCCAAACTCTTCTTCTTCTTCTTTGTTTTACTTTCATCCCTCCCCATTGGCCAAGATACTCCAAAAGTCTGGGAGAAATTTGAGAAAAGAGAATTTCAGGAGCATTCTCCAAGGAGGGCCATGTATTTTGTCTATTTGTGTCCTTAAATTGTTCTTTGTTCTATTTGCATAATTTTGAACATGTCTTTGTGTCCCCATTTGGGAAGGACAACAGAGTATGAATGACAAAATAAATAAATACTGGATAAAAAAGTAAAATATTCCAAAATGATCATAATGAAAACAAACCTTTAATTATATACTGCTATTATCTTAGCTTTCCTGGGGTTCAAGGGCAAGAGGTAGAGGTGCAGAGCAATTGTTAATCATTCCATAGCTTCCCATTCCTGTTTGCAAATGGCTTCCAGGTTTGCCAGGCCCTGACAGATAGCAAGATTTCTTAAAGGAGCTCCACAGGAGCCGGAGGGAATGAGATTTGTTCCAAATCATGCCAAGTAGTGGTAGCAGTTCATGCCGCTGGGTAGTTCTCTACAGAAGTAGACAATCCATCACTGTCAGCGAACAATAGCGGGGGAAGAGGGAGAAAGCGAGGAGTGATGCCACATTTGCGAGGGATACTTGTGGCGTTGGGAGATTCTCACAGCTGTTCTGCTCTCAATGTAAATACAGACAGCCCCATTCATCACCAGCTTCCCTCCTTCAGTACACGTCCAAGAGAAAGAGCCGGATGATTTAGTGCTTTGCAGCAGGAGTGGCCGCCACGTTTCCTCCAAAACAGCAGCATTTAAAGATTGGAAAAAAATATTAGGCATGGGGAGGGGGACAGATGAGGCAAAGACCTGTTGAAGAAGGGCCCCCGCCAGTGGTTGAAACTTTAACAATGGAGAGATCCTCTAGCACAGGGGTCCCCAACCTTTTTGACTCTGTGAGCGTATTTGAAATTCTGACATTGCATTGTGGGCACATCAACAAAATGGCTGCCACAGGAAGGGGAGCCAGCCACAAAATTATTGCCGCAGCTTAACTTCATGCAGTGTAGATCTGATAGCGGAGTCAGAAATGAATTATTCCATTTCTGATCTGACATTCTAATAAAGGTGAAATTATGTTTTATTTCTTTATAAGTTAGATAGGAATAAGTTGTATTAGATAGAAAGTAGGAATTGCAGTTGTGTTTTGTGTTTGCATCTGTGTAGAACCTCCCTTGCTCAAGGCAGGAGTCCACCCCTGCTCCACCTGGGCACGTCCCTTTTCATGTGCTAAAGCCATGAATGAACGTCTGACAAAAGAGACCCCGGAAGAAGAACCTCCATCTGCCTAATCCCACCAGCAGGCAGATAAGGGTGCCGTCGTCGTTAGGTTTCATTTCCTGACCCCAAGCACCCAAGGGACTCTTTTGTGTTTTTCCCGCCTGTGCCTACGTCATCGCCTCGCCCTGCTTCTGCCGCGAAATTCAAGAAGGGACTGCCCTCCGGACTCTAATTGGTTGCTGTGTATCTGTAAATGAATGGTTGTAGGCTGTCCTGTATTCCCCCGGACTCCCGGGCGGGAGAAAGTGTATAAAAGTTGTTGTAAAGCTGCTAGGCAGTTGCGGTTGCCGTGGTGTGGAGGTGCTGACACGTAGGTCAGCATCTCAATAAACCCATTTTTATTTTCACTATTCATGCTGTGTTGGGTCCTGTTTCTGTTCCTCTGCGTTGCTGAGAGCTGGCGGATCTGGGAAAATAAAAGTTACCCAGGTAGCGCGGTAACAGATCCTTGTGTTGCACTGGTAGCTTCTGCCAAAGCAACATTTTTTTAAAAAAAATCTATCCAACCAATCAATTTTCAGCCGTCAATTAGAAGTCTTGCTGGGCAAAAGCCCTACCTGGCGCCACCCACTTCCTAAAAACACTCAGCAGGTGCCAGAAAAGCTGTTCATGGTGGACCACAGTGGGGAACTCTCATAGCAGAAGTCTAGCATTTACATGGAGTGTCGTAGCACCAACGAAGCAAGGGGGTGCAATGCCCCAGGCATGCGCTGCGGCAGGGGCGTGGCCAGGGCATGGAGGGGGGCATTCTGGGGTGAGGCAGGCAGTGCTGCGGCAGGGGCACAGGGCACGCACATGCCCCGGGTGCAGCTTTCCCTTGCTCCACCCCTGTTTATATGTTGCCCCTTTGTTTTTCTTTCTGAGCGTGTTTGTTTTTCAATTGAAAGGTCCATTTTGATGGCTGAAACAGAGCTGATGGGAGTCTATAATCCTCTGAGGCAAACTGTGATCGGAACCAGGTGTTTATGATGCTCTACCACTGACCCATTGGCCATTCCCGACGAGTGGCCATGGTGTGATTATGTTAATTACCAACATCTACTTTTGTTGCACCATTTCCATCAAGTACCATTGCAAAAAATACCGGGTGCCACAGTTCCGGATTACTGCAGTGTGCAAGATGCAGCACAAGGCTAGGAAACTGAGATGCTGTCCATAAATGACACCCCAAATTTGCTCCCTGGGGAAGCTATATTTTTTATGCTTCCAGGTTGGGCTTACTGGGTTCCATGACATTTTCCAGCCATTGTGTACTGGGGCAGAATGGTTCATGCCCGAGCTACCAGTCTGCAGAAAGATACTGCAATGCTGTCATCTAGCAAAGGTCCGAGGGCTGTGGTGCGGGTGGATGTTTTTGGATCGCAATTATAGTGTTGCAGGTTGGCTGCCCTGAAGATCATTTAATTGAACAGTAGGGCACTTTTTTGGTATTTTTTGGATTTTCACATGCAGCTATGAAAGACCTGAAAAGTTTTTTTGGGGGGGGGGGGAATTGACACCCCGTGACATTTGTTTTGGCTTTCCTGAAAATTTGCAAGTTTTGCAGCTGAATGTAGGGATCAACTGAGGGACTGCCTCGCCACTTGGGGAGCTAGATCCAGCTTCATAAATGGTGATGGAGGATTTCCTGGGGGGGGGGGGAGATCAGGAATCCTACCCTCCCAGGCAGCTTTGCTTGCTGCTTTACTACTTGCAAAGCTGAAGCCAGCTTCACAAGGGGCAAGGGAAGGGCAAAATGGGGGGGGGGGGTGTTCCCTATTTGGCTTTACTGAATGGCTGGCCCTAACATGTTCCTGAGATTTGAAGCAGTTGTGGTGGTAGAGCTCTCTGTTTTGTTTCTTGACATTTTTGGTTCATAGAGCTGGTTTTTAGGATTTCTGTGCACTTCTGCACTTTTTCCACATCTCTATAAAAGTAGCACTTTGCGCTTGTAAGTGTTGTGTGCCGTGTTAAGCAGCCTGACATGTGGTGGGTTTTTTTTCTATTGTGTCCTGTATTTCTACACCATACTTCCATGTTTCCTTTCTTTCCAGCCCTAGCATATATCTTTTAAGCAGGGCCAGAGCGAGGGAGAACTGTGCCCGGGACCTGTGTGCATCCTGCACTCCTGCCACACCCCACCGGCCCCCGCCAGGCCTCCGCCACGCCCCCACACTGGCGTGCGCCCGGAGCAAGATGCCCCCTGTCCCCTGGGTGCTACGCGTCCGCTTTTAAGCAACCACAATAATAAAAGGCTCAGCATCCAATCACATGCTAGGCCACTTAACACCCAGGGAGGGATTCAGATCGAAAGAGAAAAACAAACCTGAGGAAGTGTTACTCCAAAACTCCTTCTGCATATCAGAGGGAAAAGCTAGCAATTTCTGCTACCAGACATAAACAAAAGAAAGCCTTGCATTCACAGGTCAGCACACCCAAGCAAACACGCACACAGAGAAATAATGAGATGTAGACAGAGTGATTTAAAATTGGGTCACAGCTTTATTCAATGTAATAACTTCTAATGGGCAAAATACTTTTGCTTAACTGACTGTTTCCCTTTTTAACAGAGGCATATGTTCAGAGGCTGAGACCCAGGCCTATTAGGCATGCAGTGGTTACCCCGCAGCACTCTTCTTCATAGTGGGGTTTCCCCCATGGTTTTTTGTCCTCACTTGATGACCCTGCTGAGAAGTGTCCTCAGCCAAGCCAAGCTGCCATTTTGCCTGCCCACTGCTTCTTTGCTTGTTTCCTCACAACCTTTTTGTGGGCACTTTTTTTTTTGTTTCCCCTCTTTGATCTAACAATATTTTGCTGGATTTAAAGAGTCCATTGCTTCAGTGATAGATCTTTGCCAATATTTGTTTAAAGCCCTGCTGATGGAGTTGGCATTATTTTGCTGAAAGGATCCATCACTCTATTGCTACATTTTTAGCATTAAAAAAAATTAACTCCTTCTGACTGACCTCAAATGATGGAAATGGTAAAAAGGCAAGGAGAAACAAGAGAGCCCAAAGAGATATTAACCCATGGCCATCTCTTTCACATACCCTGCAAATGCAGGGGAAATTTGCACTTTTCCATCTTTTGGAAACTGTGGGGAATCTCTGATCTGTGATGTGGTGACTTTGGGAGTGGGGAATATGAAAATCTTACTAGAAGGGAATAAATGCTCAATGTGAGGTAAACCACAAGTACATAATCAGTCCCAGTCTACCTGCCTAATTGTCTGGAATAGGTGACCCATCTTTCTCTGAGTTTTAGAATGGTGGTAAAAAAAAACTACTCTCAGCTGCTCATGGGAACAGCTTTCTTAATGGTGTTTTTAGAAACCTTGACTCTCTTATCCTGGGTTGGATCCAGACTAAATTGGCCATTTCTTCTGAACTTTATTCCTACTGCAGACCCCTCTCCTTAGAGGCTGCTATCCCGCAGAAGCATCATTCGTGGAGATCTGTGAGCTGCATTGGGAGCAGGAAGAAAGCAGGTTTTATTCTGATATCAAAAAAATTAGTCCCCTTTCAAACAGCCCCTATAACCCACATCAGCAGCTGGTTGTTAACAGATTTTTTTTTGGTATAATTTCAGGCACAACCATTTTGGCTCCTGGCTGCTAACTTTTTTAAAAAATCCTTTTCATATAAAGCTGCTTATGTCTGGTTGGCAAAGCTGGGCTGAGCTGTTTTTGTACATAAACTGTTTTCTCCTGTTTTCAGCTCTTCTTTGGGCTTCTGAATCACTGCAGTGTGCTGTTTAAAATTTCCAGAGCACATCTAAAAGAACTGCTTTTTTTCAGCTTTCACCAAAAATAGAACAGACTGCAAAAAAAAGGTGGAGGAAACAATCAAAATTGTTTGAAATGCCTAGAGCTCTTCTGAGCACTTCAGAGAAAGGTCATAGATGGATTAAGATGCACTGCATTACACACCCATTCCTGTATCACTTTACTCAAAATTTGACCAAAAGTGGACAACATCTGGTTTAGATCAGTAATCTCAAATGGGTCTTAATCTAGATCAGGGGTCTTCAAACTATGACCCTCCAGATGTTCATAGACTACAATTCCCATGAGCCCTACCACTTGGCCATGCTGGCAGGGGCTGATGGGAATTGTAGACCATGAACATCTGGAGGGCCATAGTTTGAAGACCCCTGGTCTAGATCACAGGTGTCAAACTCGTGGCCCTCCAGATGTTATGGACTACAGTTCCCACCATCCCTTGCCAGCATGATGCTTGCGGGTTTGACACCTGTGGTCTAGATCCAACCCCACTGTTTCGGTCAGTTTTGACATGATAAACATATCCTTAGCATCTCAGTCTTCCAAATCTTCTAAAGCAGGTTAAAAAGACACCCGGGCCAAATTGTTTCTAAAAGGGAAAAAAAGGGGCATTAAGTCCATCATCAACCAGCCAACCAATTCCCACAGTCGATGAGAAGAATACAGATTTATACCCTGCTTTTCTCAACCGTAAGAAGTCTCAAAGCCGCTTACAAACTTTCTTTTCCTCTCACTACAACCTGGTGAGGTAGGTGGGGCTGAGAGAGTTCTGAGAAAACTGTGATTAGTCCAAGGGCACCCAGCTGGCTTCATGTGGAAGAGTGGAGAAGCAAAACTGGTTCACCAGATTAGAGTCCACCATTGATATGCAGGAGTGGGGAATCAAAACCAGTTCTCCAGATTAAAGTTCACTGGTTCTTAACCACTGCCCCATACTGACTCTCTGCTTGCCAGTGATTTGATATTGGCCTTGATGATTGTGTGCAGCATCAACCCCATTCCACCAATGGTGGGAGGGAATAAGTGGAATGCAGCACATTTTACTGACACGGGGGGAAGAAGAAGAAGAAGAAGAAGAAGAGGAAGAGGAAGAGGAAGAGGAAGAGGAAGAGGAGGAGGAGGAGGAGGAGGAGGAGGAGGAGGAGTTGTTTGGATTTATATCCCCCTTTCTCTCCTGTAGGAGACTCAAAGGGGCTTACAATCTTCTTTCCCTTCCCCCCTCACAACAAACACCCTGTGAGGTAGGTGGGGCTGAGAGAGCTCAGAAGAACTATGACTAGCCCAAGGTCACCCACCTGGCATGTGTGGGAGTGCGCAGGCTAATCTGAATTCCCCAGATAAGTCTCCACAGCTCAGGCAGCAGAGCAGGGAATCAAACCCGGTTCCTCCAGATTAGATACACAAGCTCTTAACCACTCCGCCACTGCTGCTCCTATAAGGATAGTCTACAAGCAAAATGGAAGAGTCCTGTTTGATCAAACTTAAAACTCAACTAATAGAAGCACGTTTTAACGAAGGTCTTTGGCCTACAGTATAATATTATTATTATTTTACTGTGAGTGTGTAACTGTTGATGGGTTTTGAGATGCAGATTCAGCCCTCCAGAAAGTCATGTTTGGAACAGATTTCCACTTTTTAAAAGTTCCACTCCAGTTTTTAATAGATGCACAGGAGGAGCTCAGCAGTGGTTAAGAGCCATCCACTTTTCTGAACCGTCCACCTAAACCCGCCCGATTCTGTTGGCTTCCTTGTCTCTGCCGCACTCTCGGATTCTATGCTTGTCCACCTTGAAAGCACTCGCCTCACCTGGCTTGTTGAGGCTTTGCTAATTATGCCCTTGATGCAGGACCAAGAACTGCTTGTGCCTGTAACAGCGCAAAGGTGAAAGAGGTTAATTAACATGGAGGAAAGAGCCAGCCGCTGCCCCTGCAGAACACATCTTTCCATATGCATTCCTTTGCAAGGCTGGCATGCCTTTTGTTTGGCTTAACACACCCCAGAGCTCCTGCCCCTCTTCTCAGCTCTCCCCCTTTGCTGTTCTGTGCTTCTGGGAAACCAGTTCTCAGGAGCTTTGCCCGTGTTCGCTCTGCCAGAGCACCACGCAGAACAATAACAGCCTCCCAAACAGGGCCCATGTTTTATAGATAAGCAGCGTTTTCTTCCTATTGCTGCTCCACCATCATGAGAAGCTGCCTTAGTCCATCTGGCTCAATGGGGTTTGTTCTGACTGGCAGCAGCTCTCTAGAGTCGTGGGCAGAGAAAGGCCTTTCCAAACTCAGAAAACATTTAATTGGGCATGCCAGGTCATGCTTTCATGAAAAGCAGGTGCTAAACCACTGGTCGTATCTACTTCCGCAGGCATCCCGATCCAGAGTCCCTGGCGGCAGGACACAGCGTTGCTTCTTGGTGGTGTGGCGAGGCAAAGACCACACCACCACCACCCCGAAAAATAGCACAAGTCCCTGGTGCCAGTGTTTCAGCAGGCAAAGGGTGCGTGAATGTCAATTAATGTCAGCTCAAACCCAAGACACACCTCTAGAATGCCCCCACTATGCTGGCAGAAGTAACAGGAGCACAGGGGTGCTGACACGGTGCTCTGCCCAAATGGATTTGCCCCTCTACCAGGGAGGGCAAATCTACCAGTGCAACTCTGCACAGCCTCCATAGGCAGATCCCAACCTCCCACCCCACCCCGGCCAGGTTGGGATGTAAAACATATGAAGCTGCTTTATATGTCCTTGTGAGGCAGAATATGATTCGATTTTCCCAAGTTTTGATTAGAGTCCCCAAGATGGAGTTTTGTTCTACACCTATGTCTTCTTTGGACATGGGATTGTAACAGGCCTCACATGTAGCTACCTACCTGCCCACAGCCTGAAACTGAGGATCTGGAGGGAAAAATTATCTCCCCATAGCAGTGGCGTATCTGCCTAGGGAAAAGGGGTGCCCCTTGTCCCCAGGCGCCACTCTTCTGGTCACGTGGGGGGGCACAAAATGAGCCCCCATGTGACCAGGAAGTCCTGCTGTCTTCTCATTTTCTCGTGCCTCGACCCCATCCGAGGCCTGCAAAAATGATGAGACAGCAGGACTTCCTGTTGCCTCCAAGCGCCCTCAACCCTGCCCTGGACTTTCCCCTCCCTTCCTTCCCCCCTGCCAGCTGGGCTCCCAGCCAGCAGCCTGCAGTCTCTTCTGACCTCCCCTCCGGGCAGGCCAGAAGAGACTGCAGTCCCGGCCTTGGAGACCTTCTTCTATAAGCACTGAGGCCGGGGGTGGGGCTTGGGGGGGGAGATGGGCACACTAGACCTTGCCCATGTCCATGGTGACATGGGTGGGGTCAAAGGCAGTGGGGGGAGCCTGGGGTGGGGCGGGGGGCAGACCCTGGGGGGCATCCTGGAGACAATTTGTCTCTGGGCACCATTTACCCCAGGTACGCCTCTGCCCTATAGTGGTGGTCTAGGAATTTCCTGTAGTCTCTTTGATAAAGAGATGGGGGAGGCAGCCTAGAGTATTGTCCAGAAATGGCATTGTCATCTCATCCCTACAATGTCCTCTCCCCAGGCACCCCAAAATCTACCAGCACTCCCCAGGTTCTCCCCAGGCTCCCCAGGCACTCCCCAGGTTCCCCCAAATCTAACAGTATTTGCTGAAGTACTGTTGGGAAGTCTAGAGTGCAGGGTGCAGAGTTGGTCACCCTATTGGGTTACATGAGTTTAAACCAGGTGCCCTGTGCCCAGTGGTGGGATTCAAATAATTTAACAACTGGTTCCGGTGGTGGGATTCAAATAATTTAACAACTGGTTGTTTACAAGCACCATTTTAACATTTGGGTGCTGTGTGGTTTCCGGGCTGTATGGCCATGTTCTAGCAGCATTCTCTCCTGACGTTTCGCCTGCAGGCGAAACGTCAGGAGAGAATGCTGCTAGAACACGGCCATACAGCCCGGAAACCACACAGCACCAAAGTGATTCCGGCCGTGAAAGCCTTCGACAATACCATTTTAACAGCTGGTTCTGCCGAAGTGGTGTGAACCTGCTGAATCCCACCACTGCTGGTGCGGTCCTGTTAGAATATGTGAAAAGTAGCCCAATGAACTATTCAGCCAAATGACTGATGAAAAATTGTTGCCTCGTTTGCAACCTAGTGGTAGACAGGGCATTATCCTAGCATTGCTTGGGCAAATTAAAATGGCCCTTCGATGGTCCAGGTGTCTCTTAAGATTGCCATCCTTCTCCCAGAATCCTCCTTTCTGGTGGCAGCTCATTCTAATTTCAAAGCAGAAGCTACAGAAATCAAAATGCGCCGCAAAGGAAAATGGTGTCTGTCTTTCCCTCGGCTCTGCGCCCGCTTCTTTTCCGTTCGATGCGATCAAGCGGGCCCCTCTTTTGCCTTTCCAGTCACACAGGCTCCCTCGGTTAATTCTCTTCTCCCTGAGATTGGAGATTAGATACAGCCTGGATTTATAGCTGGTGAAAATAAAAAAAAAAAGAGAGAGAAGAAGATCTGTTCCTATCAAGGATTCAAATGATTAAATATCCCACCCTAGAAATACTTTTAGCTTCACTTACAGTACAATCTCACTTACATGCCACGGCGAGAGACAGCAATTCAAAAATCAGTCTGAGTAATAAGAGCCTGAAGAGGGGAAAATAGAAAACGGGCGGGGGGGGGGGGGGGGGCTGAGAACTGAAAAGGTGGAATAAGAGACAAAGAAACAAATGAAGAAGTACCTGAACAAGAGAAGTGTTTCTCCCGCCCCCTCCAACTTGCACTGCTAATAGCATTGAAGATTCTACCACAATGCAACAGTGGATTTTTTTATACAATCATAGAGTTGGAAGGGGCCATACAGGCCATCTAGGGCCACACCTCTGTTCAATGTTGGATCAGCCATTGAACAAACCTCTGTTCAATGTTGGATCAGCCTTCTGAATGAACTGTGGCTAGTCCAAGGTCACCCAGCTGGAATTTGGGAGTGTGAATCAAATCTGGTTCACCAGATAAGTGTCCACCACTCATATGGAGGATTGAGGAATCAAACCCGGTTGTCCAGATTAGAGTCCAACTGCTCTGAACCACTATACTGTGCTCTGATTCCACTGTTGCACAACTCTTACAGTAAAAAGAAAAAAAAGCCCAATAACCAGTCAGAACATTTCTGCCCTTAATTTGAACCAATTATTGTGAGTCCTACCCTCTGCTGCTAACAGGAACAGCTCCCTGCCCTCCTCTAATTGACAGTCCTTCAAATACTTAAACAGAGCAGTCATGTTTCCCTTCAATTTCTTCTTCTCCAGACAAAACATTCCCACGTTCTTCAGCCTTTCCTCGTGGAGCTTAGTCTCCAGGCCTCAGATAATCCTCATTGCTCTCTTCCCCGCTCTGCTGCCTGAGCTGTGGAGGCTTATCTGGGGAATTCAGATTAGCCTGTGTACTCCCACACATGCCAGCAGGGTGATCTTGGGCTAGTCACAGTTCTCCTGTGCTCTCTCGGCCTCACCCACCTCACAGGGTGCTCTCTCAGCCCCACCCACCTCACAGGGTGTTTGTTGTGAGGGGGGAAGGGCAAGGAGATTGTAAGCCCCCTTGAGTCTCCTATAGAAGAAGAAGAAGAAGAAGAAGAAGAAGAAGAAGAAGAAGAAGAAGAAGAAGAAGAATTTGGATTTATATCCCCCCTTTCTCTCCTGCAGGAGACTCAAAGGGGCTTACAATCTCCTTGCCCTTTCCCCCCTCACAACAAACACCCTGTGAGGTAGGTGGGGCTGAGAGAGCTCCGAGAAGCTGTGACTAGCTCAAGGTCACCCAGCTGGCGTGTGTGGGAATCCACAGGCTAATCTGAATTCCCCAGATAAGCCTCCACCGCTCAGGCGGCAGAGCTGGGAATCAAACCCAGTTCCTCCAGGTTAGATACACAAGCTCTTAACCTCCTACGCCACTGCTGCTCCCACTATTCTTTCTCTTCTTCTCCTCGGCATGTGCTCTGCACCTCAAGAGGCAGTAGCTATCGTGAACAAAATTTGATAGTTGAGTGCCTTATCTTCCGAAATCCAATAGATGTCGTTTGAGGCTCAGCCTGCCCACTTGACACGTCGGCTCATCCTCCCCTTGGCAGCTATTCCACGCAGATTGGGTAGCCTACGTTCCAGGTCACAGGGCTGTAATCTTTTTTGGGGGGGAAGCCAAAGACGCATCAGCTCATCAACCTATCCCGCCCGCATGTGGCCACACATCTAAATCTGAATTTTCTATGTAACCGCACTTTGCCATGGTGGTTATGGATTGTCTCAAAGGCGCTCATTAGGCAGGTTGATGCTGCATAAAATCACCATTGGATGTGACAGGAGAAAACAGATTTATAAATAATTCACCCAGGCCAGGCACAAGACTTTACCATTGCCACGGCTTCTCCTTCCCCACTTCCTGCTCATTAGCTTGGGGTGAACTGTCGGGGAAAGAGGCAAGAGGCCTCCCACCGCTGTACGGCACCATCGAGGTGTGGAGCCGAAGCTCATCGTTCAGGCTGGCTAATTTAAGCACTGCCAAGGCATCTTGATAGCCTGCAAAGGGATAACGTGGGGGTGCGCCTGACAGGAGAACAGATCCACTTCTCACCTTGCGTGCCGTGTTCAGCCAAAGCACCTGCCCCTTCTCACTGAAAGTGGCAATGAATTAATAAAAAGCCAATCTGCATGCAGGCTTTTTGCTGACTGTCACTTGCCCTTGCCTCAGACAACCCTCTGTGTAAAAGGAGGGAAAGAGAGATTGGGTAGATGCTTTGTATGTGCCGTGTGCCCACATTCACTTAGGAAAGATGGGATCTAGATGACAGAAGGGCAGGAAAGTCAAGGAGGAGAATGAGTTTGGTGGGACGACCCTTGAAGGCTGTTCTGCAGCAATCTCTAATTAATTGAAACACTTCCACAGGTGACAACGATTCATGTGATAGATTGCAGAGTGATGGTGGTTGGGGGGGGGGACTTTGCATGGATCCCGCTCCTGATGTGATTCTGCCCCCTATTACCCCCCAAACCCGGGTTTTTCAAGAACACTATCCATGATTCTTTTGTTTTACCTCATGTTGCAGCCGCACGCAAGCTAACGGCTGGCAGGGAAGCGCTTTAATCAACTCAGTGGTGGGATTCAAATAATTTAACAACCGTTTCTGGTGGTGGGATTCAAATAATTTAACAACTGGTTGTTTACCAGCACCATTTAAACAACCAGTTCTGCTGAAGTGGGGCGAACCTGCTGAAACCCACCACTGGCCATGCTTCCCTGCGTTTGTAGATGTCCCATCTCTCTGCTGCATAGCCACACAGGGTCCAAGGTGTGTCAGCATGGCTGTGAGGGTCCATACCTGCCTGCCTACATAGCTACAAAGCACAGGGAGTTAGGTAACCAAAAAAACTGCACCTCTGTGCAAAGGTGCGATGGCAACCTGCATTGGTTATGCAAGCTCCGTTCACTGCCTACACAGAGGCACAAGGAAAACAGGAGAGTTGGTTGCTTTATCCCAGTCTGTGCTGTGCGGATGGGGCCTCAGAGAGGGTTGTCCTTCATTGGTTAAATCCACTCATAATATAAGAGCAATTACGGCCCAAATTCTTAATACTGATGATCCTTTCATTTTGCAAAGCGTCGCATAATTTTTAATAAGGGCATTGAATGCCTGATTAATGAATTCTGTTACTCAGTTTTTATGATATATTTATGCCTAATAAAGGTTTTGAGGCTGAGGCTGTTCTGACTTCCTGTTCACATGGACCCCAAGACATAGAAAACTAACATTGCAATGGCCCGACTGGGTCCTTTCTTCCTGAGGTGTGAAGGTGGCTTTTGTTTGTTTGTTTTAATTGCAGGACATTTTTAACGTGAGGAATAGATTTATAAACTTCTAGACAGGTACTGAAAATTATCAAGGATTCATAATTGATCTCCAGACTGTATCCTCTGATATTATGAGAGTGTTTGGTGATAAAAATCTATCATTTCCCACGCATGGAAAACAGTCCCATCCAATCTTAACGATTACAAAAATAGAACCCGACAAGTTTTGAAAATATGACAACAACCCTTTCCTAGACTTCTTTGAATTCTTATGGAATTAAATTTTGATACAGAACCAAAAGGACAACTTTCCCCATTCACACCTTCCAGCCTGGGCTGCTTTTTTGAGCCTGTACGCTCAACACCATTTTCCATCTTCGGAATGTCCTTAGTCGATTTCGATTTCGAATACCTTTAATGGCATATAAATAGTTTAAGATTAACATTGCAAGATAATAGCAGCCTTTACAACTTCTGACGAGTTAAAATAACACCGTTTAAAAATTTAGCCACCGCTTCCAACAGCTTGCAGTTGTGGCTGTTTAAAAGATATATAACCTTCTGTTTATCTGTAATGCCTTCACTTCCATGCAGGAAGGGGATTATGTGCTTCTTCCCACCTATCTCATAAAAAGGACAATTCAACAGCATATGAGATACTGTTTCCACAGAACCCATGCCACACGGGCATTCCCTTTCTTTATGTGGGATTCCAAGGTAGCGTCCAAGGCTAAAGGAAGAAGGCAGGGCATTACACCTAGCTAAGGTGATTGCTCTACACCACCGGGCCTCAACCAGGAGATAAAGGTACTGGGCTACAATTAATCTATCCACAGGTATTCCCAGAGAGATCAGGGAACAGGATTTATTAGCTTCCTCTAGCAACTGTTGAAAAGTCTCTTCTTGATAGCCCCATAGACGTCCTGCTCTGTTAACATTAGCAGGTCCTCCAAGGAAACGCCCAACTCATTAAGTTTGGCTTCAATTTTAACCCACCACTGGGTTGTGTGGAGAATGGAGCGTCCCTGGGATGTATAGTCCAGTTCATCTCGATTAAAACAAATCCTGGCCCCAAACTTGAATGTACGGCACCAGGCCAGAGTTTCCAGCCGATGCTGGCCTGTTTCTAAGCACAGGGCTGCATAAGGAATAGAATGGGGCAAGCCAAGGATTTTATACAAAAAGTATAAGATTTTATACAGAAAGTCCTTAGTCACGCAACGGTTCCCAGGATGAGAATGCACAAAAATATTTCGAGTCTAGTTTAGAATACTTGGTGAGCACACTAGCTTTTGAGAGTCAGAACAGCCAAAGGGGAAAGCCATGTAGCCCCCCACCCCCAACACACAAAACAAAGAACCTCTTCTGAAGGGTTTCCCCCCCCTCCCTGTCTGGTGGATTGTACACTAGCACATTTGGACAGCTGTGGAAAAGCAGTGCGGTGAACGTAGGTGCTCAAAACACTTGCAGTACAATTTAGAACACCGCGGAGTACTTGAAAGAGACAGGAAACAAACATTTCCTGAGGGCTTGTAGTCATTTGTTATTCCAGCAGAATAGTTTTTGTCCCACACTGCATAGATTTGGTCCTACATCCACGCCGTACTCAGGTCAGGCTCCAGGTCATGTACTCCCAGCCTTCAAAATGATTTGATCAATGCTAAGTGTTCTTGCTATTTGCCACATTGTCTACAGAGCGGCGAGGAGCATTTAGCCCAGATCTTCAAAAATTGGTCAAGGGAATTTTGACGCAAGGGGATTTTCTGGAAGGTTTCATTTTATATGTTCTTGACCTTTTAATGGTGTTTTTATGCTGGTTTATAACTGTATCAATAAACCGAGGACAAGACTCACAGTCTTTGTACTACTTGTTCAGTCCACATGTTTATTCACCTTGAGCTGGGTCTTCCACAAAAAGGATGCTAATGAAAAGATTTCCATCAGCAGAGCATAATGTCCTTGCCTCTCACATCCATGGTGAGTCAGTTTTTTCTCCAGATGCTGCTCCTGGAGACTCATAAAATCAGAAGAGACCACAAGGGCAAACAGGACCAACCCCCTGCCAGGCAAGAAGACACAATCAAAGCACTCCCAACAAATGGCCATCCAGTTTCTGTTTAAAAACCTCCAAAGAAAGAGACTGCACCCCCCTCCCTGGGGTAGTGTATTCCATTGTCAAACAGCCCTTACCATCAAGAAGTTCTTCCTAATGTTTAGGTGAAATCTCTTTTCCTGTACCTTGAACCCATTACTCCTTCTCCAAGTCTCTGGAGCAGCAGAAAACAAGCTTGCTTCATCTTCAACATGACATCCCATCAAATATTTGATCATGGCTGTCATGCCCCCACTTAACCTTCTGTTCTCCCTGGGGGACTTCCAGGTAGAGCATGAAGGAAGAGCTTGACATCTGCACTAAGAAAAGAAAATGTATGTGTGTGGGACAGGGGAAGGGGGCACTCCCTTTTCCATCAGCAGAAATCCTCCAGAGCAATGGTTCTCAACCTTCCTAATGCCACGACCCTTTAATACATCTTGTGGTGACCCCCAACCCTAACATTTATCCATTTTACAGATGGAGAACACTGATGCAGAGAGTCTTAGGCGACCCCTGTGAAAGGGTCGTTCGACCCCCAGAGGGGTCCTGAACCCCAGGTTGTGAACCACTGCTCCAGAGGATTCAACCTATTATTTTGTCTCACGGTGTTTAATTAACTGCAATTGATGAGCAATAGATTTAGAACAATTGTAAGAAAGTACTTCTTTACCCACCCCAAATACACACAGACCTCATGGAACACATTGCTGGAAGACATGTTTATGGCCCCTTATTTGAGGGTGGTAGACAGTGACATCAAGCCACAGCTAATATATGGCAAATCCCGTAGAGTTTTCAGGGCAAGAGAACTTTTTTAGAGGTGGTTTGCCATTGCCTGCCTCTGCAAACCACCCTTCTATTCCTTAGTGTTGTCTCACCCAAGAATACACCAGAGTTTAACCTGCTTAGCTTCTAAGATCTGACAAGATAGGGCAACCCTGGGCCATCAATAATTTAGGTAGTTTAAAATGGGAATAGACAGCTTCTGGGGGGGGAGGGGGTTGTCTATTGATGCTGTCAACCAATATAACTGGTTTGAACTCCCATAAATAGCAGCAGTAGACTTCCACATGTGAGTTATTCTAATGTGAGTTATTCTAATCTGGAGAAACCTGTTTTAATTCCCCACTCTGATGCTTGAGCTGTGGAGCCTTATCTGGGGAATTCAGATTGGCCTGTGCACTCCCACACATGCCAGCTGGGTGACCTTGGGCTAGTCCAAGGGTCGGCAACCTTTACCACCCAAAGAGCCATTTGGACCCATTTTCCATGGTCCCGAAGATCTACCGAGCCGGAGAGCGGAGCCGCCTCTGGTTCAGCTCCTCCGGTTCACCTTTCCTTTCAGCGCTGCTCTGGAGGGCTGGAGGGACATGTCCATGCTACCCTCTGACCTCCAGGCCATGCGGAGCCGCAGTATAAGGCTAAAACAGCTGCATGCAGCTCCGGAGCCATGGGTTGCAGACCCCTGGACTAGTCACAGCTTTTCAGAGTTCTCTCAGCCCCACCCACCTCACAGGGTGTTTGTTGTGAGGGGGGAAGGGTAAGGAGATTGTAAGCCCCTTTGAGTCTGCTACAGGAGAGAAAGGGGGGATATAAATCAAACTCTTCTTCTTCTTCGGGACATGCAACCATGTTGTCACTTTCATGGTTTGGTTATGGTCTTCCTGGAAGTATGTGACCAGTCACCATTGGAGATGATGCTGGGTTAGCTGGCCCCTGTTCTTTCCTCCCATTCTTAATGCACAAGAATCTTGAGATGTTTCACTCCTTTTCCAAGGCAGGAGTTTCTGGGCTTTCCTTCCTAACATGGAACAGCTCCTGTTAAAAAGTAATTTTGGTGTCTTTGAATATATACATTAGAAAGTCTGCAGCGAAGCATCTGCCACAAACATAAAGAAAGCAGATCAAAAACAGATCTTAATGGCATTCAATAATCTCGCGGTTGTGAGGAACCTGCAGGGAAGTCTGTGGATATAAATCTAGAATGCAATTATTTTTGAAGCCCCCATAAAGAAATAAAGGGGGGAAAAGGCAAGGAGGCACCCATTCCAAAGAAACGGCAAAGAGATGAGAACACTTGGCAGTACATGAATCTAGGCAAAAAGGTCTGGTGGGAAAATCAATACGCATCCCAGTAGCAGCAAAGCTGGATCCAAAAGTCATCATGAATTCTCTTGTTATTTTTAAACTAAAAATTATCAGCGGCAGGGAACAGAAATCTTACAAATGCTGCAGGAATAGAGGTGGGGATGGTTTAGTCTAAAGCAGTGGTGGCGAACCTTTGGCACTCCAGATGTTATGGACTACAATTCCCATCAGCCCCTACCAGCATGGCCAATTGGCAGGGGCTGATGGGAATTGTAGTCCATATCATCTGGAGTGCCAAAGGTTCGCCACCACGGGTCTAAAGGAAGTGTTATTTCAAGTAGAGCTATAAGACCTTCTGGAACAAAACTATCTTGCATGCCTTCTTGACTTCCGTAAGTGAACTCACCCATTGCACCCCCTCTTGCATACCAATTAAGATCAGAGGGCGTTTCCTTACTTGCCACGCCCCGTATGTTCCTCAGACGCTGCTCTTTGCAGCAGCGTGACATGTTCACATTGTAAGGGCAAAGCGTGCCTAGGCTTAGCCCACTGACATGACCAGCCAGCTTCTGCGCGAGTCATACTAAAAGGCACCGTTTGGAAGAGCGCCAGGAATGACGCGCGCTGAGGGGGCATGACAGCGGCAGCGTCGGGGCGGCTGCGTTGTTACCGCCCCTGTAGTGGGGAGTGCCAGGGGACCCCGCGCTACTTGCCTGCAGTAGTGCGGGGCAGAAGGTAAGTGGGGAAAGTCCCATAGTTGTCAAGTCACCTTCAGTCACCTGAGAGGGATGGGGGTGGGTTTGCCAAATCCAGGCTGGGAAACTCCTGGAGATTGGGAGATGGAGGTTGCAGAGGACAGCAACTTTAGTGAGGTAAAATGTCATAGATTCCATCCATTTCCCCCAGGGAAACTGATCTTTGTTGGCTAGAGATTAGTTATAATTCCAGGGGATCCACCCTACCTGGAGATGGGCACCCCTAATTCAGACTACAGAGATCAGTTGTCCTGAAAAAAATGGATGCTTCAGAAAGTGAACTCTATGGCATGACAGCCCACTGAGGGTCCTTCCTTCCCCAAATGTCCAGGCAGCCCTCAATGACCTGATTGTTGTCATACGGAAAGACCTTGGAGGGGACCAGAAAGTTTGTTTATTTGTTTATTTGTTTGTTTGTTTGTTTGTTTCTTCCATTTCTATACCGCCCAATCCCCGGAGGGCTCCGGGCGGTGAACAACACAAATCAAACATCAAGCAGGAGAAGGTCATGTACAATTATACAATATAAATACTTAAGCTCCATCCCATTAATTATCAATAAAACATCCTAAAATTCATATAAAACAGCGGATCTCAGCTAATAAATAAGCAAACAAGAGGTGTCCAGAAAATCCTCAATTTAAAACCTACCCCAAAAAGGGGGACGGCGGGCCCCTCAATATTAGGGGGCCCTGATGTAACAGCACCAGGCAAAGAGCAGTGAGGGGGCACCATATGAGCTGCTGGACACTCCAAAGGCCCGGTGGAATAACACTGTCTTACAGGCCCTGTGGAATTCACCAAGGTACCGCAGGGCCCGGACCGATGGAGGGAGGGTGTTCCACCAGGCTGGGGCCAGTGCTGTAAAAGTCCTGGCCCGTGTGGAGGCCAGCCGCATCATGGAGGGGCCGGGGACCACCAGCAGGTTGGCCTCTGCTGACCGCAGAGGGCGAGTAGGGACATATGGGGTAATGCGGTCCCGAAGGTACGATGGTCCCAAGCCACATAATGCCTTAAAGGTCAAAACCCACACCTTGAAGATGATTCGGAATTCAACCGGAAGCCAGTGCAGCTGACGCAACACAGGCTGGATATGCTCTCTACAGGCGCCTCCTGTGAGCAAGCGTGCAGCTGCATGTTGGACCAGTTTTAATTTCCGAATCAAATGCAAGGGAAGGCCAGCGTAAAGCTTCTGGCACACTGGAGCATCCTGGTAGACCCCAGGCAGTGAAAAGAAGAAAAAAAACTGTTCATTGTATAATTCTGGAAGACAGATCCCAAAGAGGGGTGTTTTCTATTACATTTTGTACCCACTGAAGATTCACAGATGTCCTCAGAAGCAATTTCACATACAGTGTGGTACAGTAGTTTAGCCTGGAGGTTGCCATCATGTCAATCAGCATGGCTAAGTGAGCAGAATCCAAATAAGGGGGCCAGTTTGAAAGTCACATGAGAGTCTGAGAGTCACATGAGAGGGGGCAGTTTGAAAGTCACAAGGAGGCACTGCTAGCAAAGCTTCCAAAGATAGTTGTAGCTCAGAACCAGGATTTCAGTCCACTTACAGGCCTTCTACTTGCTGAAGGATAGCACTAGAATAGCCATGCTACTCTTAGGTTATGGTTCTTTAAAAGCTGCCTCAAAGAGCACCGTGGAGACTAACAGCGCAGCCCTAAAGAAAATTACACCCTCCTAAATCCACCGCAGTCAATGGGTGAAACTATACTTAGTACTGCACTGTGATTCCCCTTGGAACATAAACCGCTACGAGGCTCATTCACCAACGAGCTCATGCTATGAAATCAGTGAAGAACGGTTATTGATCTTCCTCTGGGAGCAAGTGGTTGCTTGAACTAGACTGTTTCCAGTTTCTTTTTACCAAAATTTGCAGGAGGAAAGGAAATCAGAGACAATTAAGTAATTACAAACAAAAGAACCTAGTCTAGCTCAGTTTTGCCCTGGCAAGGCAAACACAAGAATGTGATCTGCTTCTCAACCAGTATTGTATTCGTTTCTTGTTAAAAGACAGAAAGAAAGCTTTCAAATTTCTCTGGATTCAGATTTATTCCCAGAGTGTGCTGGATTATTTTCCCCTACAGTAAAAACAACCCATTAGGAATTCTCCATTGAACAGGATTTCCCCTGTTTTTAAAATCAGAACAATACTGTTTAGTCGTGTTTTCACTCAATTTGTGTCTCCCCCCTTCTTTCTACATCAAGTCTGTTCAAGCACACATCGATAGAGCCTCAGTAAAAGTAATCTTTGGATTTATATTCCCCCTTTCTCTCCTGTAGGAGACTCAAAGGGGCTTACAATCTCCTTTTTCTTCCCCCCTCACAACAAACACCCTGTGAGGTGGGTGGGGCTGAGAGAGCTCCGAGAAGCTGTGACTAGCCCAAGGTCACCCAACTGGCATGTGTGGGAGTGTACAGGCTAATCTGAATTCCCCAGATAAGCCTCCACAGCTCAGGCGGCAGAGCGGGGAATCAAACCCGGTTCCTCCAGATTAGATACACGACCTCTTAACCTCCTACGCCACTGCTGCTCCTGCAGGAAGAATCCCTTCAGCTGCACACAAAATGTCTGGAACAAGCTGAGGGTGAAACTGACCAGAGAGCAAAACAGTCAGGTGGGAAACTTAAGACACCTCTTTAGCTCTGCATTCTGCACAGCCAGGCAGGAGACATCTTGCTGGTAGCTTAGAGGGGAAAGGTGCATTTTAAAGCTTCTCCAAAAGAAGTGCTTTGAGCAGAAATAAGGCATCCTGAGGACGTCTTGGGAATAAAGCTGTGCTGAATTCCTTCCCAAGATGCTTTTAAGGTCCTCAGGATGACTTATTTGTGTTGTGCTGAATGGATCTATGTGTGTACAGCTATTTAGGGTAGCCAGCAGGATTTAGGCTGAGGCTACCTACCAGTGGGAAGGGACATGGAATGTGTAGTGCCAGTGCCAAAATCACTATGGCCCCTTCCGCACACGCAAAATAATGTGTTTTCAAACCGCTTTCACAACTGTTTGCAAGTGGATTTTGCCATTCCGCACAGCTTCAAAGAGCACTGAAAGCAGTTTCAAAGTGCATTATTCTGCATGTGCGGAATGAGCCTATGTCACTTCTGGAAGTAAGATACATGACCTCTAAACGCACCACAACCTGGAAGTAAAAATGGGTAGCTTTAGAAATTGCCAAAATCTCTGTGGTTTCACCCAGAAGTAACATACCAGCAGTGGAGGATCTTTTCTTCTTTCTCCTGCCACCACTCAGGGCATCAACAAGAGGCTTCTAGCCCTAGCAGAAGACCTGCCACCCATAAGCTGCATCACAGAGTAGAGTAGAGATGGTGTACCTGCTGAGATCCTGAAAAAAATATGACATTGTTCTTTCAGCTGTGTCAAAGTTGTTTTTGTATGGTTTTGCTTTAGCAATGTAGAAGGGAGAGGGGAAGATGTGAATGAACCACAGGACCTGAAAACTGTGCTGACTTGAATTCCAGAATTAATTTCTCCTACTTAAATCAGAATTAAGGACAAGCGGAACACAGCACAGAGCAAACTTCCAGAATGCTAAAAGAATGGAATGGGGGAAATCTGTTCATCCCCAGCTGTAAATTGTCTTTGTGCTGATATATTCTCTCTCCCTCAATTAGTGTCATACTTATGAATGGCCCCAGACGGTAGATTTGAAGTTCTCCAGAGAAAGGAAACAAGAGTATTTTGGTTAGCTGTGTTATGAGGAACCAGAATTTCATGTGCTGGAGATATTGAATACTTGCAAAAGGGCTGCTGTAGTGATCGGCTAAATTTTATTTCCACTGTGGATATTTTTGTTCTGCTGATGTAGACAGTCATCATGAATGTTCTTTATGCCTCATTCTATCTAATTTGCTTCCCATTTTGGGAAAAAAACACAAGTAAATTGGAGGGCGGATGCACAAATACTTACGCAAGCTGGGCTGAGAAAAAGAAGCAGAGACAAAATGCAGTGGCGTAGTGCCAACAGAACAGGGGGCACTACGCCCTGGGCATGTGGCAAAGTGGGGGCATGGAGAGGATGTGGAGGGGCAGGGAGGGGAGGGGTGGGGAGGGTGAGAATGTGGCAGGGGCACAGGGCACACACATGCCTGGGCGCAGTTCCCCCTCGCTACGCCCCTGACAAAATACATGTGTGAATGCTTGTTTGAGAGCAGTTGTTGGTCAACACCATCATACGTCCAATGGGAGACACATTCCAAGGTACATTCCAAAGCCACATTTGCTTTAGGGTTGCTAGCCCTGGGCTGGCAACCAGCACGAGGACCCTAACACCAGCAAGCAGAAACATGACGAAGTGGTGACCTACAACACTGTGTTAGGGTTGCAATGTCATCTCCAGCTGAAAAACTGGAAGTGACATCATATGTTGTGACTCTAGGATTTTTCTGAAACACTATGGCCGTTTCCGCACGGTGGCGGAAACGGCTGGGTCGGCGCATTTCGCGCCGACCCGAAGACGCTGGGACCGTCCGCACAGACGGTCCCGGGAAGAGGCGGGACGCCGGCGCCACGGAGCGCCGGTGCTCGGCCGACGTGGCATGTCCCTGGGCCTCCAGCACATCACCGAGGCCTGGGGACACGCCCCCTGGCCCTGCGCACCTGCTCGAGCGGTGCAGGCCAGGGGGGGCGTGTCCCCAGGCCTCGGTGACGCGCCAGAGGCCCAGGGACAAGGTAAGTGCCGGGTGCGGGAGGCGGCGTGAAGCCGCTGCCGTTCGCTCGGCAGCGGCTTCACAGCGGCGTATTCCCAAAAAGAACGCTTCCCAGCCTTCTGGGAATACGCCGGCTGCAGGCCAGCCGGGCGGCGCGAGGGCGGCGTGGCTGCGCTGCAGTTGCGCCTCCCGTGCGAATGGCGGCCTGGAGATGGCGTTTTTACCGTCTCCAGGCTGTCATTTTCTGCCCGTGTGGAAACGGCCTATGATAAAACCATAGAACATGACATGGTGACAGTACTTCCTCTTTTTTGGCTAGAAATGACATTATTTCCTCTGCCATTCCAGCAAGTGTTGGTGGGAGTTCCCTGTGCCTACAGCTGGAAAATGGCAGCTATAATTTGAATGAACATTCCAATCCATTTAGCACAATTGTCAATACTCCTGCAAGTGTGGCATCGGTTTGAAAAACGACTTTTAAATGAAAACTAAGAACATCACTTAAGAACAAATGTTGCTTAGAAAACACAGAAATCATCGATGGATCTAATTTTGAAGGAGAAGCCATTTTCTGATGCACATCAGATTTAAGAGACTAATATCAGTTTCATTAGATGTATTTAGTAAGTCCTGACGAGGTGCACACATATGCATGCCACAAACACCAGGGTCAAAAGGCCATGGAAGCAGAATGTTCAGCAGGAATTAGAGACTTATGCAAGTTCCTAACTTCAATATTCAACCCTGTCAGCATTCCAACTCACACTCTTGATTGTGTGTGTCACTTTCAGATCACAACAATGTCCTCCGCAATGTCCTATTATTTGGGGCTTTGCTCAGGTCTCGCAAACCGAGGGCAGCGGCTTCCTTGATAGAGTCAAGCCATCTCATGTTGAGTCTTCCTCACAATAATGAATTTAAATTATGGGTGGATTGGTACTGGCTGAATATGAAGGGGGTTTTGTTTTGCTGTTTTTGGTTTTGTTTTGTTTTTTTACAGTGAGAGTGATGAAATTGGCTGCTTAGGGAGGTGGTGGGCTCCCCCTCACTGGCTGTCTTTAAGCAGTAGCTTAAACACTTGTCAGGGATGCTTTAGGTTGATCCTGAATTGAGCAGAGGTTGAACTAAATGGCCTGTAAGTCCCCCTTCAACTCCATCATTGTGTGATTATTAGGCCCTTTCTGCACACATGCGGAAACGCACCTCCACTGGCATTAAGTATGCAGGTGGAGGCTCAGGGACCGTTTGCACACTAGCGTGCACGCAGCCCTGACTTCCCCTGCAGCCAGAGAGGCGGCTCCGCACAGAGCCGCCTCTCGGTGGTCCCCCTCCACTCACCTTCTTGTGCAGCGTCCCTCTGGAGGGCTGCAGAGACCCACCCATGCTGCCCTGCGACCTCCAGAGGCTTTTCAGGGGCAGCTTCATGCCACCCTGGGATAGCCAGGATGCCACTGCTGCGCAGCAGCAATGCGTCCTGTGCGAACGCTCTCCCAGGGATGGCGTTTTTGCTGTCCCTGGGACGCTGTGTTTGGCCTTTGCAGAAAGGGCCTTAGAGTCCTCTTTCCCTGTTGCCTTCAACTTTCTCTAGCATGATCATCTTTCCCAGTGGGTTTTGTCTCCTCATAATGTGACCAAAGTATAACAGGGATGTGCAAATATGCTCGGGAAGGGGACGTTGTTTTGGCACGTTGTCCTTGTGAACTTTTTCTCTCTCCATTTTGCTCATATTCAGTTGATGTTCCCAATTTCAATTTAATGCCCATTTAATGTCAATTTCAAAGTGCTTAGGCACCATTTCTATGCAATTGACCTAACGCAAGCATCTATTTTAATGGTAATTTTTGTCATCAAATTTCATGTTTACAATTGGGTGGGGGCAACAGTTGGGTCCCAAGTGGGAAGAGATGGAGGCAGAAAGTGTAACTCGGAAACTTTTATGTTCCCAAAATTGTCCTGCCCTCATTCTTCATGACTGCAAGCTTAAACAATATGTCCCCAGGAACCCCACAAGCAAATCCCCAAAGGCTCCTGGGTTCTCCCTTTCCCCAAAACAACAAGAAATTGACGATATCTTTAAGCCTTGAGTTCACAGCTTGCTTCTAATTATAGGCATAAGTAACTGATGACTTCAGCCATCTGCTGGGTATTTGGCAGCGCCTCGGCTTCTCGGTGAAATTTCTGCCAACTGCGAGCATTTGCGAGGCCCTCCGAGAGTCGGTCACCGTGCCCTCTAAATCCACAGATGCCATGTACAAGAGCCGTCTGCGCGAACAGCCCCCAGAGCCCTTTCTTGTCCAACCCCTCTCATTTTTCTAACCCCGGAGGGGAAGTAATTGATGCAGTCAATTTACTTTCATTAGTTATTCGGGTTGAAGGGAAAAACTGCAAATAGAGTTGCGTCAGGAAATGGCTATTCAAGGCCTTGGCTGGAGGCCGTTATTTTCATTCAAAGGTAGCATGGCCTGCATCTAAAGCATAGGCTTATATGTTCCCAAGTCAGTCTCTTTCCTTAAGCCTTGACTCCTTCATGGTGCCTCCCCATGTGTCCTCAATCCTCATCCCAGAAATGGGATTCAACTTTGCCCCTCCTGCAAGCAAAGCTGTGCTGTACTATGGAGCTATGAGGTAATCAGACAAAGAAAGAGATTTCTCTGCACTATTAGTTTTATTGCCTGTAAATGAAGAAGAAGAAGAAGAAGAAGAAGAAGAAGAAGAAGAAGAAGAAGAAGAAGAAGAAGAAGAAGAAGAAGAAGAAGAAGAAGAAGAAGAAGAAGAAGAAGAAGAAGAAGAAGAAGAAGAAGAAGAAGAAGAAGAAGAAGAAGAAGAAGAAGAGGAGGAGGAGGAGGAGGAGGAGGAGCAGGAGCAGGAAGAGGAAGAGGAAGAGGAAGAGGAAGAGGAAGAGGAAGAGGAAGAAGAAGAAGAAGAGGAGGAGGAGGAGGAGGAGGAGTTTGGATTTATATCCCCCCTTTCTCTCCTGCAGGAGACTCAAAGGGGTTACAATCTCCTTGCCCTTCCCCCCTCACAACAAACACCCTGTGAGGTAGGTGGGGCTGAGAGAGCTCCGAGAAGCTGTGACTAGCCCAAGGTCACCCAGCCTGGCATGTGTGGGAGTGCACAGGCTAATCTGAATTCCCCAGATAAGCCTCCACAGCTCCGGTGGCAGAGCTGGGAATCAAACCCGGTTCCTCCAGATTGGATACACAAGCTCTTATCCTCCTACGCCACTGCTGCTCCAGATTGCTAGTCTCCAGGTGGGAACTAGAACAGAGTTGCCTGCTCCAGGATGGGAAATCCTGAAGATTTGGGGGGTGGAAGCTGAGGTGGGCGGGGTTTGAGGAGAGGAACTTCAGTGGGATATGATGCCAAAGAGTTCACCTTCCAAAGTAGCCATTTCCTCCAGGATAACTGATCTCCGTCACCTGGAATTCAGATATAATAGCAGCCACCATATATGGAGATTAGTAACCTTACCTGGTGATCTGCTGGAATGACAACTGACTTCCAGGTGACAAGGATCTATTCCCTGGAGGAACTGGCTGCTTTGAAACTCTATAATATCATACCCTACTAGACGACTACAGCATTACTCTCTTCCCAAACCCCTTCGATCTCGAGGACTTTCCCAATCTGGAGACGGTGAGCTAAAGAGCAGTGGTGTAGTGCCAACAGGACAGTGAGGGGCACAATGCAGCTGGGGTGTGGAGGGAGCATGGAGGGGGCATGGAGGGAATGGGGTGGAGCAGGGCAGGCAGGAGCATGGCGGGGCACAGGGGGCATGCATGCCCTGAGTGCAGTTCCCCCTCGCTCCACCCCTTCAAAAGAGAATAGACAAAAGCAAAAAAGGAGGCAAATTTAAAATGCGATTCAAGCAAAGCAATTGCTCACATAAGCTTTAGCTGCATACAAATGTGACCCACCCGTGGAAAGCCCCAACAGATCTCAATCTTATTTATCTATTTATCTATTTATCTATTTATCTATTTATCTATTTATCTATTTATCTATCTATCTATCTATCTATCTATCTATCTATCTATCTATCTATCTATCTATCTATCTATCTATCTATCTATCTATCTATCTATCTATCTATCTATCTATCTATCTATCTATCTATCTATCTATCTATCTATCTATCTATCTATCTATCAATCAATCAATCAATCAATCAATTAAGTAATTATTGGGTTTTGTATACCGCCCTACCCCCGAAGGGCTCAATGTCTCCAGAGACAAAATGGGATTTGCATTTAGGTGGAATGGCTTTTTTTTTTGAGAAAGTAAGGAACGTTCCCACCCTTTGGTCATTCTGCAAATTATGTAAAACAGACTAGTTCAAGAGGGCATTTTAATAAAGGTAATAGGGCTACATGTGTTGGCAGATTATTGCGCAGAGAAGCAGTAACACCCTGATTTAAACCATTAAAGGTAAATGATTCTTAAAGGTAAGAAGAGGTAGTCCCCTGTTCAAACTCCAGGGCATTTCTGGCCCGTGAATGATGTTACATCACGTGGTTTACTAGGCAGACTGTTCACAGGGTGGTTGGCCACTGCCTTCCCCAATCATCAACACTTTACTCCCAGCAAGCTGAGTACTCATTTCACTGACCTCAGAAGGATGGAAAGCTGAGTCAATCTTGAGCCAGCTAACTGAATCCGACTTCTGCTGGAATCGAACTCAAGTCATGAGCACAGCTTGGACTGCAGTACAATAGCTTACCTCTCTACGCCACAGGAATACATATATTAAATGTTTATTAGGGAACTACATTTCAGATCAGAAAGAGGAGGGACAGAAATAGCCTCCCACTACCTCACTAGCTAGGGATGAAGAGAGAACTTCACTTCTGAGAAGGAGCAGGACCTTCGACTTGAGAGCATCAGTCTAAGAACAGATAACAGGGAACCCAAAAGGATGGAGGGGTCTCTAATCTTACAGCCCTATCTAGCTGGCCACTTGTTTACCCCCTGCTGGATCTTATTCTCAATTCCTTTGTATGTTAGACTTTCTTCCAACAATATGATCATGGAATGGTTCGGGAAGGAGCTTTTATAAAAGGAACACGACTATGTTATGCATTATCTGCTAGCTCAGGGGTAGGGAACCTGTGGCTCTCCAGATGTTCAGGAACTACAATTCCCATCAGCCTCTGTCAGCATGGCCAATTGGCCATGCTGGTAGGGGCTGATGGGAATTGTAGTTCCTGAACATCTGGAGAGCCGCAGGTTCCCTACCCCTGTGCTAGCTGTATGTGTTATCCTGCTCTTACTGTATTGCTTTCTACCTTTGTAATACCATTCTCTGCACTGTTTGGCTTATCAGGTGCAGTGATTTTTTGCTGCCCTTCAAACTGCTGTAATCCCAGCCTTCTTGCATTGTTTATTAGGCGTCCCATCCGATTGATTGCATCAACTGACACTGTGTAATCTGTTTTGAGTCTCAGTGAGAAAGACAGATGAGACATAAACCTAAATAAAATAAGTAAATAACATACATAGGATCAGGCTGCGAGTAGGATTCTTTTCTCAGTGAACCCACAGAGGGACCAGCAACTGAGGCATGATCCCTGAGCTGCTCACAGTTAAGAGTTCCTCTGACAGTAACTTCCCATCTTCTGAGCAAACATCACAATCCTTCCCTGTGAATAACAAAAGAGGATTTGAGCTCATTTACCTCTGGGCCTAAATCCCACATTATCTATCTCCTTTTCTGGCCAAAATAATTCCCCCAGTGACAAGAGTTCGTCAGGTCTTATTGGGGAACACTGGTTTGTTCTTGCTTTTTCTCTGTTTTGGTCTGAGTCTGTTGCAATATCTTTTTCACCCCTTCATTTCTTAACACACACACACACACACACACACACACACACACACACACACACACACACACACACACACACACACACACACACACACACACACACACACACACACACACACACACACACACACACACACACACACACACACACCCCTTTACTCCAACATGATTTTACTCCTGTAGTCTTACAGCAACTGAGGAGCATGTTGTTTCGGCCAGTGAGAGATGCAGGGGACAACTCTGCCGTCCCGTCTCCCTCCAAGCCCTTTTATTGACATTTTACAAGTGGAAAAACAAACAGGGCAGGCAGGCAGGGGAAACACAATACAATGGACAGGGCAAAGAGCACAAGTTAGAGCAGAGGATTAAGTATTTGCACATACACATTGGAGCCAGGAGGTCTTGCAACCTCAGCAGTTTCTCCGAATCCACACTTTGGAAGGAGAGGTCAGCCGGGGGAATGTGAGAGACCCTTTTCCAGCAGTGGGCCACCGTACTCGAGCGTTTCCCAGGCCCTCAGGCCCTCCAACATACTCCCTTTCCCACTTGCAGGGTTTTAAAATCAGGCTGCTGCTGCCTTGTTATCTGCTAATTGTATTTTAGCCAGTCACATAGAGAATCCATGCTTGGAAGATTTATGACTGGATCTACTCCTTTTCTTTCTTTTTTTTAATATAGTAAACTTTCACTTTACTTGTGACAGATTTTGCACTAACCTCTAGGGCTGATTGAAGGGGCATGACAGATGATTGATGGGACTTTGTCCCCTTCTGCATCACCCTGGCTACACTCTGGTGTAGGCTGTGTTTTGTGCCCCTTTCACATTACTGTTCTGAACTGGATGTTATCCACTGTTGGCCCATTTCTGAGTAAAGCAATACAGGGACAGGCTGTTCATACAGTTCATTTCAATTCGTTCATGAGCCGTCTCTAAAGTGCTCTGAGGCACAATGGCGTAGTGCCAACGGGACAGGGGTTGATGCCCCAGGTGCTGCCTCAGCGGGGGCATGGCTGGGCCATGGAGAAGGCAGGTTGGGAGCATTCTGGGGGCATTCCGGGGTGCAGCAGGGGCACACAGCACTCCAGCAAAGGCACAAATGTTCCCTGGGCATAGTTCCCCCTCGCTCCGACCCTGCTGAGGCAGTCTGGTCATTTCAAACAGCGCCACTCCCTCCCCCTGACTTTTTCTACTGTGCATTCTTTTCTGCCCTTTTTATGGTTTTTAAAAATCTTTTGAAGACCTAGGTCTAGTTGCAGACTATCAGCCTAACCTCTTTCACAAGACAGTTGAGAGAATAAAACGGAGCAGAAATGGAACAAAATGTCAGTCTTCAAGTGGAATCTGGAGACCTCACAGAATTACAACTGATCTCCAGACTACAGAAATTGATTCCCCGGGATAAAATGGCTGCTTTGGAGGGCAGTCTGTGTGGCATTATACTCTGCTGAAGACTCTCTCGTCCCTAAATCCTGCCCTTCCCAAACACTACCATCTCCAGGAATTCACCAACCCAGAAACTGCCTTGGATACCTACGGAGGGGAAAAGTAAGACATCAGTAATCTGCTGACCTGATCTTATCAGATATTGAAATGTAAACAGGGTTGACCTTGATTAGTATTTGGATGGGAAATCACCAAAGAAGTCCAGGTTTGCTATGCAGAGGCAAGCAATGGCAAATCACCTCTGAGCGTCTCTCCACCCGGCAAGGGTCACCGTCAGTCACCACTTATGCTAGCACTTTCAGCCACCATCAAGAAAGAAAGTACAAGCTATTGCCGGTGGAAAGATATAACAGCATTTGGCAACCATGGTTAAGATTTATATCAGATGAGTATGATGTAACAATACGCCCAGCTGTATATTAAATTTATTTATAGAACATGATAACAATACCCAAATAGAGAGATTGAACCCCCTTGGAGAATAGTAGGAAGAGGGGAAAGAAGAAGAAATATCTTTTAAGGGGTAAATCCTCCTTTTTGGAGGGATTGGATAAACAAATAAATGGGGAAAAAATCTTAAGAATTTTTGTAGTTGGTTATCAACTTTGGGTATTCATGAGAGGTTAGTTAAAGAATGTTAAACCTTATGAGAAAACTGTCTTAGTTGGGTCCGAATGTGAAGTCACACAAACGAAAGGAATATAGATAAGTATATTATGATATTGTTATGTATTATAACTTATAATGGGCTGAAAACTTTGTATGATGTAAACTGAACTCATTTTTTGTATACGGTCCTTTTAAAGCATTTGAATTAAATAAATTTATTAAATTAGAAAAAAGAAAGTAAATAAAATATTAAAAACCCTATTCTTAAACATTCTTAGCCCTTCATAATAAAGATATAAGCCGTTGTGCAAGCCACCCACATTTTTTAAAAAATCAAAATTATATTTAAAAATCCCTGCATGGGGGTGGGGAACTAGCACATCAGGGGGGAAAAAAGACAGATCTTCTGCAGCCAAGCTAAATGTCCACAAGCAGGGAGTTGTTTATCTAAGGGAGCATTTCAAATTCTTTCCTTAAACTTCCCGGTAGAAACGTTCTCATATATTTGCAGACATGCTGATGAATTTAAAGAAGATTATTAAACCCCCCAACTCTGATTTTGGCAAATTTGATTTTTAGCTCAAGCTCCAAAATATTTGGGGTCTTTAGGGCTGTAATGAGGCTATTTCTTTAGCCTCACACTTAAACAATTTGTACGCACTCCAAATAAATCTCTCTCCAGTCAGGTAGGCAAATATTGAAATACATAATAAAAGAGGAAGTCAGCAGCAAAGGGGGGGGGGACACACAACTATTTTAAATCTTTTAAATGACTTTCTCTGTCTCTCGCGCTCATTAGTAAATATTTTAGTTAGTTGCACTGAACAAACCCTCTGCTCGGAGTCTTTTTTTCTCTCTGGATGTCTTTTTCCCCCTCATTAGTGTTCCTTTTAGCTGGTTGTAACTAGTGATAAATCCTAGATGGAGAAAATAATGAAGCAAGCCAGGGTATAATATCTCATCCATCCGCCTATCTGTCTCTTCCTACAGGAGATGTACAAGAGGAAGAACATGATCTCCCAGCTCAAAGATTGTAGCAATGGCTCGTTCCGCACATGCAGAATACACTTTCAAACTGCTTTCAGTGCTCTTTGAAGCTGTGTGGAATGGCAAAAACCACTTGCAAACAGTTGTGAAAGTGGTTTGAAAATGCATTATTTTGCGTGTGCGGAAGGGGCTCATGAATGGTTTCCAGTTCATCTTCCCTGCTATTGTGAGCCCTCATCCTCCTTTTCATTTGACTTTCTTCCCAGTAAGACTCAAGCACTATTGGGCACAGAAGAAGACAACTGTTGAAATTATACCACAAGCCTATTTGTCACATTCCAGTTGGTGTATACCCTGGAACAAGCACACAAATGGTATGGGTATTGCCGAAGGCTTTCAACTGGTTGTTGTGGGTTTCCTGGACTGTGTGGCTGTGGTCTGGTAGATCTTGTTCCTAACATTTCTGTCTGTTACATACTGTGTAACAATCTGTTACACACTGTGTCTAGTACGCACTCCAAATAAATCTCTCTCCAGTAAGGTAGGCAGATATAGACACAGTGTATAGCAGACTTCTCCCTGTGATACACTTCTGAAGATGCCAGCCACAGATGCAGGTGAAACGTTAGGAACAAGATCTACCAGACCACAGCCACACAGCCTGAGAAACCCACAACAGTCGGTATGGGTTAAATCAGGTGTGTTAAGAAGAGAAGGAGAGTATGTTTTTATAATTCACTTTTCTCTTCTATGGGAGGGCCATTTTGTAGCCAGAACCCTGATTGCACAATGCCAAGTCTTGGTGTCACAAAGCTCAGAACCCCTTTCTTGCTTCTGGATTGGCAAAAGGGGGAAAGGCTACTTCCACTGGTAAAACCTTGAGATGCTGACCTGTAACAGATTGTTTTGGAAAATTGAAACATCACTGATAGTAGGATACAATAAACTTAGAACCATTCCAGCATTACCTCTGGAGGCAAGATATCAGTCTGAAAATTAGATTCCCCTCCCTCTCTTAATCTACTTTTCAATAGCCAAACCTTCCACATAGTTTCTCTCTCTCTCTCTCTCTCTCTCTTTCTTTTCCAGTCAAGTCACAGCTGATTTATGGAGACCCTGTAGGGTTTTCGAGGCAAAAGATGTTTTTTTGACAATGCAAGCAGTTCTCTGAGGTTGCCTTCCTTTACAAATATAAAAGACACTTGTCATTCTGGTGCAAGCAGATAAGGGAAATGCCAAGAATTATTTGAAATGCAAAATACTTGTGGTGGGGGGTAGGGAAGCGTTGACTTCTTCTTCTTTGATTGTTGCAAAAGCAAAGAACTGGGCGAGTAGAGATGGGAAGAGGGCAGGAAGAATGTGATACTGCTAAGATCCACCATTTTAACACTGCTTTAAGGTTAGCGTTTCTAGTCCTTACTGGGTGGAAGTACCAGTATGTGGGCAGCGTCCAAAAAGGGCACAGGAAGGAGAGGAACCAGTGATTCATCAGCATGGTGTAGTGGTTAAGAGCGGCAGAGTCTAATCTGGTGAATCAGCTTTGTTTCCTCACTCCTCCACTCAGAAGTCTGCTGGGTGAAGTTGAGCCAGTCACAGTTCTCTCAGAACTCTGTCAGTCCCACCCAGTGGTGGGATCCAAAAATTTTAGTAACGGGTTCCCATGGTGGAGGGATTCAAACTGTGGCATAGTGCCAATGGGGCTGGGCGGGGCACGACGGGGGCGTGGCCAGGCATTCCGGGGGCGGGGCATTCCTGGGCGGGGCTGTGGCAAGGATGCAGCCGCTGTGCCGGACCTTGGGCGGGAAACGAATGCACACAGGCGCAGGCTGCCACACACGCTGGTGCACCTCCTGCTAAACTGCTTCAAGTTCTGCGTGCTACTGCTGAGAGGAGGGGCGTAACTAAGGCAAAAATCACCTGGCAAAATCACCAATTAGTAACCCCCTCTTGGCACACACAAATAATTAGTAACCTACTCTTGGGAACCTGTGAGAACCTGCTGGATCCCACCTCTGGTCCCACCTACTTTACAAGGTGTCTGTTGCGGGGAGGGGAAGCTACTTTGAGACTACTTAAAGCTTGAGAAAAGTGGGATTTGAAAACCAACCTCTCAAGGAAAAGATTGTGGAAAGGATGTCCTGTCCACCACAGATTAATATTAAAAAAAATAGGGTGGATCTCCTTGGAAAGGAACCATTGTCTTTTATTTTATTTTATTTTACATTTGCTGCCATTTCTACCAATGGTTCTCTGCATTTTCCTATTGGTTTTCTCGATTCATTCGTGCTGAACAGATGAAGTGAACTTATACTGAGTGTGACCCTTTGTCTACCAAGGTCAATTCTGTGTGTTCTGATTGGAAATAGCTCACCAGGTTTTCAACCCAAGGTCTTCCGCATCGCCTGAGTCTTTCAACTAAGACGATGGCTTCCTAGCCTATCTTTAGATCCCTTTGTCCAGGCGGGAATAAAAACTCAAACCTCAGTAGGAAAAATATGGAAGATGTCTTTTCTGCACAGAAAAGAATCCAATCGGGCACGGGGCTCCTGCTTTCAAGGCGTCCCCACCCCCCACCCATCAAAAGTTTGGACAACTATAGAAAATCAGACATTATAGTGCCATAGCAACCTTTCCATATAATCGATGGCTGCATAATCCAAATTAGCATAACCCATAAACACAAAATAAGCATGCATGTAAGCAGACAATCATTAAGCAAGATAAGTGTTAGCCAATGAGAAAAATCTGACTAAAAGCTAAGCTTTCTCCTGCCCAGAAGCTGATATCCTGCTGGTACAGCAATGATGCCAAAGGGAGGAGGGAGAGCCTTTAACATGATAATAACAGGTAAGAAAACTGACTGTCTCTCTGGCAGATGATAAGGAAAACGTAACTCCTCTGCCAGGGCAGTTTGTATGTAGAAAAATGTTTGCTTTAATCAGAACATTTTAAAATGTCAAGGTTCAGGCCTAGTAGGTAAAACCTTAGGGGCCCGTCTCTGCTGGTACGTTCCCCAAAGAGCACAAACAGTTGGAGTTTACTGTAAGAGAAGTGGCTAACACACTGATTAAAAGGGCAAAAGGTACATGTTTATTAGGTAGTACATTTAGGATAGGAAAGCGGGAAAAACAGCATGCCATTGCTATCTTGCTAGCTAGGAAGAGTCGCTGTGCTAATGTCTGAGAAGAAGCAGGATATTAGACCCGAGAGTATCAGTCTTCCGATAGACCAGAGTTGACACAAAAGGAAGGAGGGGTCACTAACATCACTGCCCTCTCTAGCTGACCATTTGCCTGCCCCATGCTGGGTCTTCTTCTCAGTTCCTTTGCACATTAGGCATTGCTATATCCAGCACATAGGCCAGTTCCGCACATGCAGAATAATGCACTTTCAATCCACTTTCACAATTGGTTGCAAGTGGATTTTGCTATTCTGCACAGTTGCAAAGTGGATTGAAAGTGGATTGAAAGTGCACTATTTTGCATGTGCAGAAGGAAGAAGAAGAAGAAGAAGAAGAAGAGTTTGGATTTATATCCCCCCTTTCTCTCCTGCAGGAGATTCAAAGGGGCTTACAATCTCCTTGCCCTTCCCCCCTCATAACAAACACTCTGTGAGGTAGGTGGGGCTGAGAGAGCTCCGAGAAGCTGTGACTAGCCCAAGGTCACCCAGCTGGCATGTGTGGGAGTGTACAGGCTAATCTGAATTCCCCAGATAAGCCTCCACAGCTCAGGTGGCAGAGCTGGGAATCAAACCTGGTTCCTCCAGATTAGATACACAAGCTCTTAACCTCCTACGCCACTGCTGCTCCTTAGATCTGGGAGTAATAATTTGGTGGTAGTCCTTAGCCCCAAAGATGTTTGATTAGCAGCAACCAGGGCTTTTTCGGTCCTGACCCCGGTTTGTTGGAATACTCCATCTAGTGAAACCAGGGCCCTGGGGGATCTCATGCAATTCCACAGGGTCTGTGGGACAGAGCCGTTTCATCAGGCATATGGTTGGAGCAGCCATAATAGCATCTGGCCTCCTGCCGTCCCTCTTTGTTTTTCCATCTTTTCCCCATCTTTTCCATAGGGATATTAATGAATTTACCCATACCCCGACAGGATTGTTGTATCTTGCCTCTTGGATTAAATAGCTGAATTGATTGGAACACTGGAATGTTCTAATATTTTTAGATGACTATGTCAATCAATCAATCAATCAATCAATCAGTCATTTATCTACAGTCAATGATCAGTACAACAAAACAAATACGACTATATTTTATATGTATCTTTTATATTTATGTTGTCAGGTGCCCCAAGCTTGGAAAGGGGAGGGGCAGCCTATTAAATCTAATTTAAAAAAAAATTAAAATAAGGTGAATTAGCTCATGTCTTGCTCATGTCAATCAAACCTAATTTGATTTTCTCCATATCACCCAATCATTGGTCAATTACCCACTGGTGCTCTGGCCCGCGGTAGGACTGGAAACCTGTCGGGGCAAGAAATCTTGATACATTTCTTCTTTGCAGCATCCCAAGAGAGGATGTGTGCCGGGGCAAAACATCTTGTTCTGGCTTGCTTCCCTTTTATGGCATGCTGAGAGAAGAGGTGCATCAGGGCAAGATTTCTTGCCCTGACATGCTTCCTCTTGCCCCATGTGTGCTTCTTGCTTTCCATGGCTTTCCAGATGTTTATGGACTACAATTCCCATCTGCCCTTGCCAGCATGGCCAATTGGCCTGGTAACCACTGGTAACCACTATGCCACTGTTAGAATTCCAAGAGTTCAGGCTCAAAAAGGTATCTATAATACAGGGGTGACCCTGGAATTCTCATTGCCGCTGTTTCAAAGCACCTGACGCCAATCGTGCTTTATACCTCCTCCTCCTCCCCTCCTCCTCCAATGATTGGATATCAAGGAACTACTCAGGCTTCTGTCTTACTGGGGCACTAGGCTTGCTTATTTTCACCCCTGAGAGTGAGTAGCCATGTTATGGGAGACAATGTTTGGAGAGAGAACTCCAGCCAGCTCGAGACAGCAGGGTTCAGCAGGGGGTTCCTCACCCCCTCACCCCCTCCCCAGCCCAGAACTTCAGCTGGGAGACTGTCAGTTCCGTCTGTGCACACGGGAAATGGCTTCATCCAGAGCTATTTATTTATTGTTCCTCCAACTGACCTTTTCGGAAATAATCCTCCTGTCAAAAGGAGATTCAGAAACTCTTTCTCAGTCTCCCTGAGAAACTCTGCAAGTCTGCTTTAAAGGTTTATTTGATACCAGGATAATCATATCAACTGGATACTCGACACCAAGCCCGCAATAAGCAGCTGCTAACAGGTTGCAGGTCCGAGGTGCATTGCGATTATGCAGTGCCAGCAGCACAGAAATAGATTTAGATTTAGAAACCTTTAATGGCATATATATAAATTATACAATGGAAAGTAAAATTGGCTGGTAATTTTTTTTTTAATAAAACAAGCATCAGGAGAGCTGGAATATTAAGCCACTGAATTGGGATTGAGTCTGCTAAGCATTTGGGAACGTTCAGTGATGACAACACACAAGAATCTAGCAGTTTGTTCGATGGTAACAGTTGAATTGCTGTCTAACAAGAACAAAGTTTTGACAGCATCTGTAGTGTTGCCTAGATCAGCTAAGAGAGGATTAAGTAGTCTTTCCCGCTCTACAGCATATAAAGGGTAATATAATAGAACATGATGGACGGCTTCTTCAAGACCAGGATTGCAGGTGCAAGATCTATCAGAGGATGGAAGATGGCAGCACAGAAATAGTCAGGTGGCACTCTGCCGGAAAGGAAATTGGGTGTTGTGCTTCATCTGGCCGCACTGTTTGTGCCCTGTGTCTTACTTTCTAAACCCCTCTCTCTCCATTCCAGATGTCTCCCTGGTCTAGGCTAGCTTTAGAGGCAATTTCAGATCTCCGATCCCAGCTCTTTTGACCCCCAAATTCCCACTTTGGGTATTTCTTTGTGCAAATCAAACTGCCAGTTCTTAGGGGGCATTTTCTCCATTTCCTCACACACAGTTTCACTGCTTTAAACAATTACTGGGTTCCCACCCCCCCATATTATTCATGTTTCCTTGAATCAGTATGGTTCATTTGTGATAGGAACAGTTGATGTGCATTGCACATGTCAATATATCATGTGCAGAGGCGGGATCCAGCAGGTTCTCACAGGTTCCCGAGAGTAGGTTACAAATTATTTGTGTGTGCCGAGAGGGAGTTACTAATTGGGGATTTTGCCACGTGATTTTTGCCTTAGTTATGCCCCTCCTCTCAGCAGTAGCGCGCAGAACTTGAAGCAGTCTAGCAGGAGGTGCACCGGCATGCTTGGCAGCCTGTGCCTGCGTGCGTTTGTTTCCTGCCCTAGGACCGGCGCAGCGGCTGCGTCCTTGCCACAGCCCCACCCAGGAATGCCCCACCCCCGGAATGCCCGGCCACGCCCCCATCGTGCCCCGCCCAGCCCCATTGGCGCTACGCCACAGTTTGAATCCCACCACTGTGGGAACCTGTTACTAACATTTTTGGATCCCACCACTGATCATGTGTAAAAAATATACGCCATGTGTCTGTAATAAAACAAATCTACAAAACAAACATCAAAAAAACCAAGAACCAAAACTGTTGCTAATGATGCTTCCTTTCTTCTATCCCACCCCCTCTACCCTCTGTACAATGTAATTCCTAGAATAAATGTTTTAATTCCTAGAACTGCATTTCCCAAAGTCCACCAGATGGCTCTGTTACATATCCAAGGTGTTATGGAGGCAAGAAAAAAGTGTTCTCTTATAAATTTACCAGTATGTACCACTGCCAGGATTCTCCTATCTCTGGCTCTCATTTTACCATAGAGTTTCTGGTGATTCCCACAGGAAGTGATATCATGCCATTACCAACAACTGCTTCCATCCATGTTCCCAAATTGGTCTCCCATTGGTTGTCAGGCCAGGCCTGCCAACTCTATGTACCACATTAGGTTTGGGTGTGGCCTTGGAAATTACATGGTCTTGAATGCTCTGAGGAAGGAAGGAAGGAAGGAAGGAAGGAAGGAAGGAAGGAAGGAAGGAAGGAAGGAAGGAAGGAAGGAAGGAAGGAAGGAAGGAAGGAAGGAAGGAAGGAAGGAAGGAAGGAAGGAAGGAAGGAAGGAAGGAAGGAAGGAAGGAAGGAAGGAAAGACGGACAGACGGACGGAAGGACGGAAGGACGGAAGGACGGAAGGACGGAAGGACGGAAGGACGGAAGGACGGAAGGAAGAACGGAATAGGGGAAAGGGAGCTCTGCTTGCCAAGTTTCCCAGAGACCCTTAGGAGGAAGGGATTGGCTCTCGTACTCCAGTATTTTGTGATTGGTCACTGAACCTATAGTAGTCATACTGTGCTTGCCCACACCTTCCAGCTAGTTTGTGATGGGAGCCTTTCAGTGTTCTCAAACTTCCAGAAGTTCCCACAGTCTCATAAAAGTTGCGGGGGGGGGGGGGAAGATGGTGCATAGGTAAAGAGCCAGTGTGGTGTAATAGTTAAAAGCAGATGGACTCCAATCTGGGGAATTGGATTTGATTCCCCACTTCTCCACATGAGAGGCAGACTCTAATCCGGTGACCTAGGTTTGTTTCAACACTCCTACACATAAAGCCTGCTGGCTGACCTTGAGCTACTCACAGTTCTCTCTGAACTTTCTCAGCCCCACCTTCCTCACAAGGTGTCTGTTGTGGGGAGAGGAAAGGAAGGAGTTTGTAAGCTGTTTTGAGACTCCTGACAGGAGAAGAAAGCAGGGTTTAAATCCAAACTCTTCTTCGTCTGCAATGTGTATGTCATAAGGAAAACGGGGGGGGGGGGGGGGGAAATTGGCATGAAATTAATCTGTAGGTTCCATTTGCCACTCAAGAAACCAGCAAAACTGACCCGGGAACATTTCAATCAGACCTTCAATCCCATGAATTTCAAGAGCACCCCCGTCTCCCTGTCAATTCATGCAATCCACCTCCCTAGCCTATCAGAAAACCGGTGTCTGATTTCTTCCTGCCCACTCCAAGCCATTTACTCTTTATCACATTATAAGCTGGAGAAATGATTGTATTGGAAAGTATTTACCGGGTCACAGTTGTTTAATACAAAGTGATAAGATTATGGGCAAGAGAAAAGAGGCAGCCAGAGAGATTAAATGGGCAGGGAAGTGGCTCAGACTTATTATTTGTAAACTAGCTCGTAAAACAGCAGCATAGTAACACCAAAAGTCTGGTCTACCAGGCAGGAAATCCCCATTCAATTTTATTTCTCCAGCTGGCCTTAAGCTTGCTTCTTTCATCCCTTTACAGAGCAAATGTATAACACATTGCAGTCGGGATGAAGGGACCCGTTTTCCCCTTTTCAAGTTCACGTGAAACCGTGCAGGCAGTGATTGGAGCCCACAGAAACAATCCTGGTTGCTGTCGCGTCTTCGTGTGGAGACGCATCTAATTTTTTTAATTACTTCCCACCCATGCGTAGCTTCGCAGGCAGGCATAAATGAATCCCCACAGCCATGCTTATGTCTCACAATATGATCATCTGCACCTGCGTAGCTACGCAGAGGCAAGCTGTGAAATAAAAGAAAAAGGGAGGCAAATAAAGCGCCTCCTACACGACCATTCGCTTGCGAGTGGCTACAACCAGTGGTGGGATCCAAAAAATTTAGTAGCAGGTTCCCTCGCCAGCCCCCCCTCAGCAAAAGGGGCAGAGGTGTACCTAGGCAAACCTGAGCCCTGGGCAAAACCTGAGTTGGATGCACCCCCATGGGCAGCCACCCCACCACGACCCCCCCATTTTTTTTTGCACCAGGTCATTTCTAAATCATTATCACATTATAGAAAATGCCCCAACTCACAAATCTGAACACAGCATTGGTGAAACACACAGGTTCTTTGATAGAGACTGGTGAGATAAAAGGTACGAAAGACTGAGAATCAATTAATTGCACTACCTGAAAGGGATTAACCCAGTTCAGGGAGTTACATTATTAGTCGCAATTGCTATATGGAACCTTCATGTTCAAAGGCAGTATGCCTCTCGGGGAGGCGAGGGCGTGGAGATGGAAAAGCGGACCCAATTAGTAACCCCCTCTTGGCACACACAAATAATTAATAACCCACTCTCGGGAACTGGTGAGAACCTGCTGGATCCCACCTCTGGCTACAACCCAGGATTTGTAAAAATACTTGATAGTTTAGCAATTTTTTTAAAAAAAACCCAGTTTGAGTAAAATAACATGAGGCAGACTCATTTTGGGTGGGATCTGTGCGAAGTCCCCCCCACCCCCATGGGTTTTTTAGCATCCTACATCCATGTTTATTGGCCTGTGCGGAACTTCACATCCCCATGCATAGGTCTAGATTGGGAAACACCTGGAGATTTTTTTTGGGGGGGGGGGGAGCCTGAGGTAGGTAGGGAAGAAGAGGGGCTTCAGTGGGGTATAATGCCATAGAATTCATCTTCCAAAGCAGCCATTTTCTCCAGTGACAGATCTCTGGCCCTTTCAGTACAGACAACACAAATGGGTTAAGACGCATTGTCTTTGTCACTATTTGCATGGTGGGTGCAGAGGCCATCCAGGATTGCTGGGATTCCCGGCATGGTTCTCATAGGAGCTGTGTTTCCATGCAAACCTCACATCCAAGAATCCCCCTATCAGAGAATCCCCCCACAAACATAGCAAACCAGCACAAAATGGCAATTGCCTACAGAATCCACCATAATGGTGGATGGAGGGGGGGGGGGGGCGGGAATAGAACACTTCCTGCTTGCCATAATTCGCACAGGCAAGCAGGAAGCATCTGAAATCTGGTTTAAAGGGGAAAAGTTGCTAATTTGGTGACTTTTGTTTAACCAGGGTTCAGCAAAATAAAATGGGTTCGAAGCATTTCGGGGGCTATTTTCTGTGCCTTTTGCTTTGCATCTCTAGATCTATAGTGACTGGAAGCTTATTTTTAAAAAAATGGGAGCCGGGAATCTGGGCAGCAAATTGGGCAAACAGGCACTGGGCAGAGTCAGGTAATTTTTGTCCCTGGACTTAAGTGGGGGCTTTTGTTCATATATTTAATTTTCATTTCATTTATAGTAAACCTTTGGAGGCCAGTAGCAGCTTACATCATTCTTCTTTTCTTTTCCATTTTATCCTCACAACAATCCTGTGAGGTAGGTTAGGCTGAGAAAGTGTGAGTGACCTGAAGCTACCCAGCGAGCTTAAATGGCAGAGTAGGGATTTAAACCTGGGCAGTGGTGGGATTCAGCTGGTTCGCACCACTTCAGCAGAACTGATTGTTAAAATGGTGCTTGTAAACAACCAGTTGTTAAATTATTCGAATCCCACCACTGGAACCAGTTGTTAAATTATTTGAATCTTACCACTGAACTTGGGGCTCCCTGGTCTTACTGTAACAATCTACGCACTACACCAAACTGAATTTTAAACATTACCACATCAACTGTGAAGCTACAGTTTGCCTCTTCCCCCCACCCCACCCCCGAGTTTCCAATTGTTTCCAATTGTTTTTTTATTTCTTTTGAAATTCTGTATTGCTCCGTCTGATGCTAAAGTGGCTGGCCCCAATGCCAAGCACAAAAGCGGAAAAATTAGGACCCAAACATAGACAAGCTTGGTCTTCAGATTTCCCTGGCATGCTGGAAAATATAACTTTGTAAATTAACCAACAGGAAGAAAATGAACTGAGAAAGACGGCGTATGCACCAGGAGCACAAATTATTGAGAGCAGCTCAGAGTTTTAGAAGAGATTTTTAGAATATACAGTGTCCTGAAAAAGAGAACTTGGAGATAAAGATTTTCAAATTGTATCCTACTTTTATACTTCTTCATAGGGTTCCATACAATACTGTCATCTTTTCAACAGTCAATGACTAGTCCAAGATAACCAAGCAAGCTTCTGGTTTGTGCAGCTTGAAATTGTGTCATCCTAGTCCAGGGGTAGGGAACCTGCGGCTCTCCAGATGTTCAGGAACTACAATTCCCATCAGCCCCTGCCAGCATGGCCAATTGTAGTTCCTGAACATCTGGAGAGCCGCAGGTTCCCTACCCCTGTCCTAGTCTAACCACTATATCTGGACAAGTCAATTAATTCAGAGAGCAATCAGAAAAAAAGCAGGTGTACCAGATTACCCACTATGGTGAGAAATCCCCTACTGGAGTTCTTCACACCTATATGAGCAAAAATACAGGAGGAGAAGGGATGTTGCAACATCATTGCTGGGTATATCTGGAAGTAACGTAACAGAGTCTTCAAAATCCCCAAATCTTTATGGTCTTGATCATAAAAATCAAGAAATTCCTAGAACATCTTGACATCATTTCCTGGTACAACTGAAGGGGATATCATGTTTCGTTACTTTAGCTTTCATTTTTTGCTCCCACTGGAGTGAAAAGCCTGTCTAGAATGATACAGACTGTAGGCTTAGTTCTTCAGACTTTGATGAAGCTTATTTTTGAAGTCATTTTTGGATCTAGAAAAAGAAAGGGCTAACCAATGCCAATCTGCCCAATCACTATTTCGAAGGGCTGATTCGTGGGTTACCCTTTTCAATGTTTGATTTCTTCTACAAGAAACACAGTGTCTGAGGATGAGTTCCTTGCACCCACTAGCTGTTGCTTGGCACTTGCCACATTCATGCTAATGAGATTCAAATTAAACCCACTGTGCACGTACATCTCATGCAAATCAGCTGCCGGCCTGTGGTACTCGAAGCATTCTTCAGGGTTGTGCTCGCTGGGAAGCAAGCTGGCCCAGTTCTCAGCCAGCAGGGCCAGAACTTCGACCCACCCACATTTTCATAACAAAAAGTGCCGCTTTTCCTTTCCCAGCCAGTGCTTGTAAAAATGGAAGCAGTCAACAAATGCTTGAACTGCCGGGGGACTCACATTTGCTGACAGCATCTGTGTTATTCTACATGTGTGTATTTTTTTAAAAAAATTAGCTTTCCCTTTAAATACATTTTCCAGCGAGCCACATAATTGGATTTTCTTTTGTTAAAAGAAGGGAACATAAATTACTTCTGTTGGGTGCAGATTAGGTTACAGGATTTCTTTTCTTCTGTCATCGGGCGATGCCCCGGTGTCAGAGAGCTTTAATATTTAATGCATTCCTAATTAGTCTCTCTTGGTTTAAGGCACTTAGCAAAACCTGACACCAGCGGTAGAGTCAAGTTCATTTAGGAAGCAAAATTACTCAGACATCATTTCCATATCTCAGCCGGCACACACCCACAAAGGTCTCTGCGGCCAACACATGCACCTTAAAGCGATGAGTTTAATGTTTGTTCGGAAAGGGAGAAGGTTTGATTTGCAGCGACAGTGCTCTCAAATTGTTTCATGCACTCAGGGCACTCACGCGTCCGGGTTTTCTTTAATTGCCCAGGAAGCGCATCGGTTCCATGATGTTTACCTAAGGAAATTGTGTCGTGTGTCATTCCCCATCTGTATTGTTCACAAAATTGAAGCTCCCTCTTGCTCTGAATCATGAGCATTTTTAAAGAGTGTGGTGGAGGCCTGCAGTTTTGCTGGGAATGGAGGAATGCAAACTGTTAAAAGAGATACTTACACTCAGTGGTGGGATTCAAATAATTTTAACAACTGGCTGTTTACAAGCACCATTTTAACAACCGTTTCTGTCGAAGTGGTGTGAACCGGCTGAATCCCACCACTGCTTATACTGTTACAAATTCCTTCCCTTCCTTTTCCCACAACAGATACCTTGTGAGGTACGTACGACTGAGAGTGTACTGAGAGAACTATGTCTAGACCATGGTCACCCAGCAGGCTCCATATGGAGGAGCAGGGAAACAAATCCAGTTCACCAGAACAGTCCAAAACTCATGTGGAGGAGTGGGGAATCAAACCCAGTTCTCCAGATTAGAGTCCACCACTGTTAACCACTACACCACGCTGGCTCAACACACTTATATAGTCTCTACAGCACCACTTTTTGAGGCCTTCCTTCCAGGAATGATCATTCCTGCAAAACTAGGAGTTTTATTTCCCCATTAATGGAAGGGGATCCCCTACCACTTGTTCCTGTTTGTTTGTTTTTTAAAAACCTCACTAGGTTGCATGCAGGGCCACATAACTTCCAGTTTAAAAACATAAGTGACATAGGACAGCACTAGCAATCATTGGAAAATCTATGATTTGCCACATAGTTTCTGGGGATTCCGACCCTATATGGTTGCTTTAGGAATTTCCAGAAACTTTGCATTTTCTAAATCATCCCTGTTTTGATTTGTTTTGTTTGTTTGTTTTAGACCAGAAGTGTCATGGAAACACATCTGGCATTTCAGCCTCTCATATCCCTACCTACAGCCTTCACATCAGTTGCTGGATATTTTCCGGCAACCCTATATAAAACAACGCCTCTCAATATACCAGAGATGGCTTCTTGATTCCAGAGTCCAAGCTGGTCTTGCAAATTGGCAGTAAACTGACAGGGAACTCTTTGCAGACAGACCTTTGCCCTTTCCGCACACACCTTTTAAAACATTTTGAGGCAGGAAATATAATGTTTTCTCCAAGGAGTTCCGCATCGTCGTTTCTGCCTTTGGTTCCAAAAATGTTTTATTTCCAGCCTCAAACTGTTTTAAATGAATCCCCTTTTAGAATGATTCTTTAGTCTGAAACATTTTCAAGACATCTTCCTTTGCTGCAAGATCATATTTGCTATGTTTTGTTTTTCTCACTATCATTTGCAATGCCTCTGTGCTGTCCCCAACCTTCCTCAGGGCCATTTCATCATGTCCCTGAGCTTACTCCGATCCCCCTTGCCTATTTATTTTCATCATTTCTGGGTGTTTTTAATTTTTTCGAGGGGGGGGGGTAAAATCTTGGAATCGTCAATTATACATAGCCGGCTATACATACATTATACACAGGGGGAAATCCCTCACAGCAGCTGTGAATAATTTTGAAGGGGTGAGTTGTGATAAAGGGGAGGTTGAAAACATTTTACAAATGTTTTAGGTGATCTGTGCGAAAAGGGCTCTTTTTAAACAGCCCTCAATCTCTGCAGGGCTGTGAGGCAGTGATTATATGAAATTTTTATAGGGTACTGTGCAGGGATGTAGGTAAGGGGGGGAGGTCACGGGTTCAAATCCTTCCCATTACATGTCCAGCTTTCTTGAAACACTGCATGGAACAGAACAGCTGGAAAGTCAGCTCAGTCACTGAACTCACCCCATAAAAATTCTATACCTATGTCACTGGGACTGTGACAGTCTGAAACCTGACACCAAATGTTTATATTGGCCTGCACAGAACACTCTATGACTTCTCCAAGAACCCTCAAACTTTTGCCAAATAAGGATCGGTGTCATAGGCTAATTGGATGGTCAAGTGAGTCCCCTCCAACAAACGTTTCTCTCCCCTTGCGATTTCACTCCCTTCTGCCTGACAGTCATCAGAGGGTTAACTCTGACTCCTCCAACATGCCCCGGGGCAATCTGGGAGCTTAAACCACCAACAGTTAATTAAAAATAAACTGACACTTTACGTTAAGGATAGTTTTAATAACCATTTATAAATGTTACATTAAAAATTCATGCCCTGTTATCAACCCCTGCTAAGGATTTACAGCACAATGGAAGCGTTATGAATGTTTTATAGATGCTGTGGGGGAAAAATTCTCTTCCTGCAGAGATATTTTCAGGGGTCTATTTGTCTTTCCTGGGCCACATTTTAAGTGTCTAAGACAACAGCACCAAATACAAACTGCATGCAAGAAGCACAGAGCCTAAATTTAGACTGCGCTGGCGGGAAGGGACCACACAGTTGCGAGCAGGCGGGAGTTTCATATCTCTGTTTTAGGCTCCACATAACTCTTGCCAAACTCCCAATGTACAGCACAAATCACAGATATGCTGAATTCCGTGAGCATGCCGTGTTGCTGAGAAAAGCCGTGTTTCTGCCGTGACTTCTTCCTGTTTAGAGGGAAACCACCCCTTGCCTTCCATCTGACCAGACTAATAACATTGGATACAATTTACATTGGATACAATTTACGGCTCTGACCCCGGCCTGGTGGAACGCTCTCCCTCCAGCTGTCCGGGCCCTTGGCGAGTTCCGCAGGGCCTGTAAGACGGAGCTGTTCCGCCGGGCTTTTGGAGGAACAGGCCGCTGATGGTGCCCCCCCTCCTTTGGCCCCCGACATCTGGGCCATCTGTCATCCAACGAGACTCACCATTCCTCCCTTTTGGGGGGAGGGAACTTTAAAACTAGAATGCTGGACGCCACTCATATTTTCATTTTACTGAGATTTATTGTATAATTATTAGAATCAATTCTTATGGTTTTTATCGCTGCTTTTAAATGTTTTAACTATCTTATATTGTTACTTCTATATGTTGTACACCGCCCGGAGCCCTTCGGGGATGGGGTGGTATAAAAGCCTAAGAAATAAATAAATAAATAAATTCTTCTTCTTAAAAGTGATGTCCACTTATGCATTAACTGCATTAAAAAACAGGCGTTTTTAAAAAAGAAAAGCATGGATAAGATGCACAGAACAAACAAATGAACAATGAAAATTGAGGAAATGATAACAGCACACTCCTGGGTGGGGGAATCCCCCTCTGGACGCAGCACAGGCTTCTACATCATAAATGCCCTTTCTGGGCACTTAAGTAGGCAGAAGGGCAAATCCGCTGGTCCCCAGTTGCTGTGGCACCCCATGACACCTGGCCATGATGCCTGGCCTCGTGGCAGTGTTTGCACACCATGCCCAGCTATGCCAGTGTTCTGGGGGAGGGGTGGTGGGAGGGGGGCAAGGATAACATTAGGTGGCAAGGCATGGTGAAGAAATACATTGTGTACACATTCAGGAAGAACCTAGAAGTGACATCAGCAAGACTGGTGAAATCCTAGAGCATTCGTGGTATCGTTTCTGGTTTTTGGGGGGTTTTTTGCCAGAAGTAATGTTAACACCTGCACATCTTCCCATCCAATACCCCCTGTTTGACTTGGGGGGGGGGGGCAGGAAGAAGTGGAGGGAGATGGCTTTCCATAGAAGGAGAGTTGGTTACATTCCACTATTGATCTTCCTTGAAGAGACCATCAGGAAGGAAAAAAACCCTGAACCAGAAAAACTTCCTAGAAAAGCAGGTCTGGAAGTTTCCATCATCTCAAGCTAACCTAATGTATACAGTTGTTGTGAGGATAACATGAGGAAGCCAGGCATACTGCTCCTTGGAAAAAGTGTGGGACAAAAAGGTGATAAATAAATGGTGGATTCCACATCCATTGAAATTGTGTATGGCATAGATGAGACCCAGATCTAAAAAGTTGAACCCTGCTTGCAATACACAGAGTGCCTAAGGAAAAGTCTTGTAGCCACTCCTTGGTCAACAACGCATAAGGCATTTGCATACCAATGTGGACAAATGTGTGTCACCACAAGGTTTATTGTACTGACATATTTCCTCAAGCCCTGCTTTCACTTTCTATTCTGCCTGTTGCAAGCAAGACCACTTCTAGCACACAACTAATTTTGCTTTGCAGCCAGACCAGGCAGATTTGCCAGTGGGCACAGCTTTGCCCTGGATCACTTCCCTCCACCCACAGATAGCTGGCATAGTCTCTTCCTCTTCTACACGTTGCTGTGCATCCTTCTGCCTCGCCCTCCTCCCTATTTCTAACTCCTTCATGCTTCTCTAAATGCTTGTATTGATACATCAGTACAGTAATAACAGAGAGTTGCCCTTTGCAAAAGGAACAGCACAAGCAGATTGTCTTTCTGGCTCCACCCAACCTCTCCCACTCTGCTTTGATTGGGAGGGCATTTTTGAAACTTTATTTTGGATAAGCTTCTGTTTTTTAAAAAAAACAAGCCTCTCTGCAGTAGCAGCAGTGAGAGAGAGAATGTGTGTGTGTGCGTGTGCGTGTGCGTGTGTGTGTAGAGGAAGGCAGGGGAAGAGTCTATCAGAGAAATCTGTGCCTTTAAGGTGGTTGATGGGCAAAGTTAAGAGAAGCAACAAAAGGAGAGGCCAGTTGAGACTTCAGTAAGGAGCTGTGAGGCAGACACTGGGTTGCCTCCTGACATCTAAACATAGAAATGGTCCAGAATGCAGAGGCACGTATGCTTACAGGAGGTGCCATGAGAGAACATATTACGCCTGTGCTTCGCTGCTTGCATTGGTTACCAATCGAATACCGAATCATTTTCAAGGTGTTGGTGTTAACCTTTAAGGCCTTGCGCGGCCTGGGACCTCCGTACCTGTGGGACTGTCTTACCCCATATGTCCTGAATCGGTCTCTGCGTTCGGCAGAGGCCAATCTACTGGTGATCCCTGGCCCCTCCATGATACGGCTGGCCTCCACCCGGGCCAGAGCCTTTACAGCTCTGGCCCCTGCCTGGTGGAACGCTCTTCCTCCAGCTGTCCGGGCCCTGCGGGATCTCGTTGAGTTCCGCAGGGCCTGTGAGACTGAGCTGTTCCACCGAGCTTTTGGGGAGACTAGCCGTTGATAGGGGCCCCCTCCCTCCCTTCTCGTTTTCTCTGACATCATAAAGATCCTACCACCCCTTCTGGGATTCTCTGTGGGAATTGATAGCAGGTGCCATCCTGAGTTAATTACTTGAGTTAATTAATTGATGCTGCATTTTAATGGGGTAAGGTTTATTTTTATTATTAGAGCCATCTTAACTTGCATTTATATCGTCTTTAATTTGATTGTGCTCTTTTTATACTGTTCACCGCCCTGAGCCCTTCGGGGGAGGGCGGTCTATAAACCTAATTAATAATAATAATAATAATAATAATAATAATAATAATAATAATAATAATAATAATAATAATAATAATAATAATAATAATAATAATAATAATAATAATTGAAGAAGCAAAAATACTCTGGGACTTTAGAATACAAACAGACAGACACCTGGCACACAACACCCCAGACATAACAGTGATAGAGAAAAAACATGTTTGGATCATAGATGTTGCTGTGCCAGTGGACAGCAGGGTAGAGGACAAAGAGCTGGAAAAGATCACAAAATACAAGGACCTACAAATTGAAGTTGAACGATTGTGGCAGAAAAGAACAACAGTAATCCCACTAGTAGTCGGTGCTCTAGGAGGAATCCCAAGAAATCTTGAAAAACATCTGGAAAGCCTAAACTTGGACAGAACATCAGTCCACATGCTGCAGAAAGCAGCACTTCTAGGAACTGCACACATTCTACGCAAATACCTCTAATATCCTAGGTCCTTGGGAAGGACTCGATATTCAGAGATGAATTCCAGACACTTGTGCTGTGTTGTTATGTGTATAATAATAATAATAATAATAATAATAATAATAATAATAATAATAATAATAATAATAATAATAATAATAATAATAATAATAATAATAATAATAATAATAATAATAATAATAATAATAAATCTGAGGAGAGCCCTGTGCAAGCTCATTGAGAAGAGTCCCAAGATAAGTGTTCTCTGTGTAATCAGCCATTGTATAGCTAACTTAGGAAATGCAGTGCCTCAAGATAGTAACAGTGGAAAATGTATTTGTATAAAAATACACGAAATAGTCACCAAAGACTATGTGCAGTAGACTTTTATCTTGTGAACTGAATTTATTTTTGTACTCCTACACATGAAGCCTGCTGGGTAATCTTGTACTACTCACTTTTTTTTCAGAACTCTCTCAGCCCCACCTACCTCAGAAGGGGTCTGTTGTGAGGAGAGAAAGCAAAGGACTTTTTAAGCTGTTTAGAGACTCCTTGTTGAAAAAAGTGAGGGTTAGGTCTTCTTCTAATAGCCCACTAAGTATTTTATACACATGCACACACAGAGAAGGATAGATCAATAATATTTTAAATGCAGAAATGGTTGCCGAGTTTTGAGGCAATCTAACTCTGGGAACACGTTGCTCCAAGACACGGTCCGAGAGGGCTTTGAACTATAAATGATTTATTAAAGGGGAATTAGATAAGTTCATAGATAACATGTAATGATAATTAGCCAGAACAGCTGAGTTAAACCTCCAGGTTTGGAGACCAGAGTTACAAAGTCTAGGATGGGAAATTCTTGGAGATTTTGATGTGGCGCCTCTGGAGTGTGGAGTTTGGGGAGGAGAGAGACCACAGTGGGGTATAATGCCCTAGAATACTATGCCCTGCAAAGCAACCATTTTCTTCAGGGGAATTGACTTCTGTTGTCTGGAGATCAATTGTAATTCTGGGAGATCTCCTGGTTCCACGTGGAGATTATTGGCTTCCTAACCACCTTGTGCCTGTAAGCATTTGGCTGTCTGCTGTTCATAACAGCATACTGACCTAGATGGGCCTTGAGTCTGACCCAACGAGGCTCTTCGTGCGTTCTTAGAATACACACTCAAGGAGGAAGCCTAAACAGATCTACTTGGAAACAAGGCCCACTTTTCATGGTAGATTCTGCACTGCATTGCAGTAGTTAAAAAGGAACCCGGTTTCTTTTTTGCCCATTCACATGAGTGCTGCGTGGGCAACGATTGCAGCCCATGGAAACAATCCAGGTTGTTTTTGCGCCTTCGCACAGAGACGCTTCTCTCTGGCCCCTTCTGCACATGAAGAATAATGCACTTTCAGTCCACTTTCAATCCACTTTGCAGCTGGATTTTACTGTGCGGAATAGCAAAATTCACTTCCAAACACTTGTGAAAGTGGATTGGTAGTGCATTATTCTGCATGTGCGGAATGGCCTCTCTCTCTCTCTCTCTCTCTCTCTCTCTCTCTCTCTCTCTCTCGTTATTTCCTGTACCACATGCATAGCTACACAGACATGCATAAATGAACCCCCATAGCTATGCCGATCATCCCACAATACGATCAGCCGCACCTGCGTAGTTGTGCATGTGAATCATGCAAAAATTTTAAAAAGAAAGAGGAAAAAGGACTCCCTGCAATGGCGGGCAGATTCTCTCTGACAGCGGATGGCATAGTGGAAGGGAGGGAAATAGAGCGCCTTGTGTCTGGCTGTTTGCACAGGAGCAGCTCCAACCGGGAATTTTGCAAAAGGATCGCTGGTTTAGTGATTTTTGAAAATCCTGGATTGAGGGAAATAAAATGGGGCAGACTCATTTTTGAGGATGGGGCCTGTGCAGTAGCGTAACGCCAAGGGGGGGCACAAAGCACCAGGCACGCACTTATGCGGGAGCATGGTGGGGGCATGGTGTGGCATTCTGGGATGTACCAGGGGCAGGATGGGGGGGCAGGACATAGGCATGCCCCGGGCACAGCTCGTTCTGCCCCTGGACCTGTGCGAAGTCCTCCTTCAGGACAGTTTATACAGTGTCTTAAACCTGTTAGATTTGCCCCTGGACCTGTGCGAAGTCCTCCTCCAGGACAGTTTATACAGTGTCTTAAACCTGTTAGATTTGCCCCTGGACCTGTGCGAAGTCCTCCTCCAGGACAGTTTATACAGTGTCTTAAACCTGTTAGATTTGCCCTGTGTGGAATTCACCCATAAGACTTCCTCAAAACTTTACTCAATAAGACCCGAAAAGTGTTCTTCGGCTTTCTGCCTCCATCTCCTAGGCCTTAATTTCCTCGTCTGTCGAATGGGAATATAACCCTCCACAATTGCATAGGGTAGCACGAGGGCAGTTTCATTAATATCTGTCAACTGCCAGCAGACAGAAATCTTTATAAATAAATAAAAAATGTGCCAGATCCGATTAGAGCTGCTGCTAAACAGAGTTTGCCTCAGATGTCTTTGGCACAGTCCTCTGGATTTTTCTTATTTGTTTTAAAGTATTTGCCGAAGTGCTTGAATGTTTGAGTTCTGCCAGCAAGCATTTTCTTGGGAAACCAAAGATGAACATTCCAGATGATTGCAGAGTAGGATATGTATTATTTTTACAGAAAAGGTGTCCTGCTGGATCAAGCCAAAAGTCTATTGATTACTCTTTTTCCACAGGAATCAGCCAGATATTTTTTGAAAATGTACAAGTGAGGATCAAACGTAAAATAGCCCTCCACAGATATTCTCTCCTGGAACTGGTGTCCAGAGGTTTGTTATTTCTGGATGTGGAGGTCTCACTTAGTGGTTATGGTTATAGGACAGTGATGGCGAACCTTTTTGAGACCGAGTGCCCAAATTGCAACCCCAAAACCACTTATTTGTCGCAAAGTGCCAACACAGCAATTTAACCTGAATACTGAGGTTTTAGTTTAGAAAAAACGGTTGGCTCCAAGGCATGCGTTACTCAGGAGTAAGCTTGGTGGTAGTCAGTGGCTTTGCTTTGAAGCAATTGTGCAACTCTTCCAACAGGTGAATCACGATCCTTGGAGGGTTTACTCAGAAGCAAGCCCCATTACCAGCAACCGAGCTTACTCCCAGGTAAAGGATTGCGCTTTAGTTCTTCGCAGGAAAATTAGTGGGGTTTAATGGCGCTTAACAGGGTTACCTACACTGCTTCCCCAAAACTCGGTCTTAGGTTTAATGCTAATAATTGAGCCCAGTGGCCCAGGCCAGTCTACATGTGGGGGGGGGGACTCTGTTTGTGCGTGCCCACAGAGAGGGCTCTGAGTGCCACCTCTGGCACCCGTGCCATAGGTTCGTCACCACTGTCATAGGAGAAGGAAGACTGGAATGAAACAAGGGATTTGCTACATTTGGAAAGGATTGGGGAGGAGTGAGACCAAAGCCCCTAGAGAATAATCTGTTCTGGAGAAAGAGAACAAAAATTATGGTGTGTGAACATGCAAGGAATAGAACAAATACTTGAACTTACAATAGTTTCTTTTCTTTTTTTGTTTATTGTTATTAAGGATGCTCCGATGCACACAAGTTCAGTGCATGTCATGAAACCAAGAGACTTGGATATTTTTTTTTGACAAACCAGTTTGATAGTTTATTGATCTGTTTGTGAGTATTTGGCAGGTTGCTTCACTATACTCCTTACCAGCCCAGCAATACGGTGTAATTGGCTTTTCATGCCAGTGCGTTCTCGCGCAGCTCCATTGAATCCTACCCCCTCCCATTCCCTGCTGCGTAACTGTTCTCCTCTGCTTGCAGTTGTTGAAATAGACAATTTGATTCCTCACAAATCATATAAAATCAGTCATCAATAAATGCTCTTTCAATACAATCTGACCCTTTTGTGTTTGTTTAAATAGTCCTTGGGAGGGAAGGCAGCATAGTATAGCCCAGCAGTGGCGTAGCAGCAATAGGATAGGAGGGGGGTGCGATGCCCTGGGCATGCACCTTAGCAGGGGTGTTCCAGGGGTGGGGCGGGTGGCTCTGTGGCAGGGGCGCAGGGTGTGCACATGCCCTGGGCAGTTCTCCATCGCTCTGCCCCTGTAACCCAGTCTTTTCAGATTTTGGAAGCCAAGCAGGGTCAGGGTCTGAAAGAGACTATGAAGGAAAACTCTGCAGAGGAAGGTACTGGCAATTCTCCTCTCCTTTTCACTTGCCTTGAAAGCCCCTTGCTGGAGCTTTAAGAACTAGCCTGCTGGATCAGACCAGAGTCCATCTAGTCCGGCACTCTGCTACTCGCAGTGGCCCACCAGGTGCCTTTGGGAGCTCACATACAGGATGTGAAAGCAATGGTCTTCTGCTGCTGCCGAGCACCTGGTATGGTAAGACATTTGCAATCTCAGATCAAAGAGGATCAAGATTGGTAGCCATAGATCGACTTCTCCATAAATCTGTCCAAGCCCTTTTTAAAGCTATCCAGGTTAGTGGCCATCACCACCTCCTGTGTGCTTTACACACACAAGTAGTCCTTAGTGATACTAATGGTCACCAATCAATTTGAATCAACAGCACCTTTGTACATGCTCAGTTTTGGGAACCAGGCCATTGTGCACGCTCAGCATCAACCAAATAGACTGAGTAATCAACTCCGATCTGCTGGTCACCTTCAAATATGATAGTTTGGCAGGTGAACATGTTCCCAACTAGATTTGCAGCATCGCTAATTGTTGTTAAAATGTAAGACTGTCATTTCTTGTTACAAACTGCACATCAAGCAGGTATGCTGCTGTCTGTAAAGGTTGCTGAGATTCTCGTCTGAATGTCTTCATGGATTTAGCGATTCTGCAGTACCTGGATTTGTTTTCAAAGTGAAACTAATGCATTAGGAATCCCCCCTTTTTAATTTCCATGTTGCACACATTGGTTGTTTCTGCATGGTAGCCCATGGCTTCACTTCATTTGTCTCTCCTACCCTCATACCAAGACACATGTGCACTGGTGAAACACTCCAAAGAAACAATCTTGATATGAACATAGACACAATTGTATCCAATTTCTTTTCATGCAGTTTCTATCACTGGTTTGCTGTGGTGGAATGCTGCAAAAAAAAGTCTATTAAGATTCATGTTGTTTTTGAGTAGTGTTGTACTAGTTCACAGGAGGGCATCCATACATCTGCAAAATACCTCCAAGAGGTTTGATGCAATTGTACACATCATCACATCAAGATGGTTTTTTCTGGTGTCCAGATCCTTGAGACCAGCAGTGGTGTAGTACCCATGGGATGGGGGGGCACGACGCCCTGGTCGGAGCAATGACAAAGGCATGGCCGGGCCATTGGAGGGGCATGGCAGGGGCATGGCAGGGGCATATGAGAGTGGGGCAGGGGTGGCCGACGCTGTGGCAAGAGCACAGGGCGTATGCCCCAGGTGTAGTTTCTCCTCGCTCCACCTCTGGAGGCCAGGTCTACACATACAATTGCCAGCGGGCACCCAGAGTACAGGTATGGTGCCCAATGAAGCAGTAGAGGTGGACCTGACCTCCGGAATCTTCACATGAGGTCTGGAACCCAATGAAACAGTAGCAATGATCCTGGTCTCCAGAGAGACCATTTAGTGGAAACAACAATTGGTAGACATGACCTCTGAACTTAGATGCCAGTATTTCCCAGTATTTCCTCTCCACCACAAATTACCAAAAATTGTTTCCCAAAACCCTATCAGTACTCCTAAAATGTAAGGATAATGGTAATTATGATCTTTTTGAAGCAGTAAAATGATTGGGGTGCTGTGTGGTTTCCGGGCTGTATGGCCATATTCTAGCAGCATTCTCTCCTGACGTTTCGCCTGCATTCAGACCCTCTGAAGATGCCAGCCACAGATGCAGGTGAAACGTCAGGAGAGAATGCTGCTAGAACATGGCCATACAGCCCGGAAACCACACAGCACCCAAGTGATTCTGGCCATGAAAGCCTTTGACAGTAAAATGATTTTTAAAAAATACACAAACATCACACAATTAGAATCCATCAGTGTGAGACATGTCCCTTTCCCTTTTACAAATGGATTTTTCATGTTAGCATTTTCACAGAATAAATGATAGTATTCACCTGGGTGTTTGACTGATTGATCCCATATACCTGCACATCAATGGGCTTGTTCAGAACTTGCCCTCCATCTGCACCTGGGGGGGGGGCAGGGTTAGGGAAGGGGGTTAATTGCTTTTAAGTATGTTTTTCTAAAAAAGAATGTTAGGTATGTCTTTAGGAATTCTTATCTGGTTATGATGGTTTTTTTGTAATGCTTCATTGTAATGTAATGTTAAATCATTCTTAGGTTGTCGTAACCTTCCTTGGGATATACTTGAAGGGCAGGATAGAAATCGACTAAATAAATACATTTGAGAAAAGGAGGGATGTGCTTGAATAAATGCTCATGATGATTCAGGTTGTTTTTTTTTTAAAGAAATGCTTTTGCTGCAGTGTTTACTGATGTGCACAGGTGCATAGGTAAAAATGAAAAAAAGATGTCAATGGACAGAAAGAATCATGGTTTTGCTGACTTAGACTGTACACTCAGTTAAAAGAACACTCCCCAAGCTGAGCAGTGCTGCATCAAAAGTCAAAACTTGTTGACCAAAGGACACCTTTCCTCCATAGTTATTTTGTTGCCGGCATCTGTCCATTTTCATTTGCCTTTCTCCCCTCCTTCACTGAGGATATGGAACCAGCTTCTCTCTGACTCTGTGACATGAGGCCAAGAAGCAGATTTTTCTAGCTATTAGCAACTCAAAGGTCCAAGGGCTGTCAAAAGGATTAGCACCAGGCCTAATCAAACTGAACTGGAGAAACAATAGTTCTTGAAAGAGTGCATTCCTGTCTCAATATTGGACAATCGTATTATTAACCCATACCTCTTAACCAGAGGTGGGATCCAGCAGGTTCTCACAGGTTCCCGAGAGTAGGTTGCTAATTATTTGTGTGTGCTGAGAGGGGGTTACTGATTGGTGATTTTGCCACGTGATTTTTGCCCCTCCTCTCAGCAGTAGCGTGCAGAACTGGAAGCAGTCTAGCAGGAGGTGCACCAGCATGTGTAGCAGCCTACGCCTGCGTGCATTCGTTTCCCGCCCAAGGACTGCCGTAGTGGCTGCATCCTTGCCACAGCCCCACCCAGGAATGCCCCACCCCCGGAATGCCCGGCCATGCCCCCGTCGTGCCCCGCCCAGCCCCATTGGCGCTACGCCACAGTTTGAATCCCACCACCATGGGAACCTGTTACTAAAATTTCTAAATCCCACCACTGCTCTTAACCTATTTAATATTTGCAGTGTAACTCAGCTGGGCTGCTTTTCTTACTGAAAACCCAGTTTGGCCTTCCCTCCACTCGCCAAGCCTGGGCTTTTGTTTTGTACTCACGCCTTCAGCTCTATAACTGGAGTCAGAATCAGAATCAAACTGTAGCACGAAGAGAGAACAAACAAAGTTATCCCGGGGCTACTCCATGTTGTTCTCTTCCCTCTTTCTCAAGTGGTAAAAATTCTGAAGGCAGCACTACTGGGCTTAGCATCCCTTCCAAAAGACAGTGTTCAAAATACTTCTAATATTTTTTTTAAGTTATGCTTCATTTGCAATCATATCAGGTGCCCAATAAGCTAAGAAATCAACTTTAAATACTTTTCTCTGCCTCCATCTCTGTCTCTTCCATACAGCCAACAGTGTGCTATCTCTCTCTCACACACACAGATACTTAAGACCAGATGTCTGGATGTCTAATGCCAACCCACAAAACCTCAAGCAATACAGAAGGATATTTTGCAACAGCATATAGTGTAATCTCCCAATTTGAGCTTGGAGAGCATCCACAGAGAGGTAAAGAGGCTCATGTTCCTTCATGCCCCAGTGGTCCATGGCAGCAGAACTTGATGGAAGGCAAAAACTGGCCAGGGAAAATTGTGGAATAGGGTTCTGTCATCTTCTTTCATCCCCGTTGGTGTAGAAAGGGTTTGTGCTGCTGGCAGGTATCAGCTAGGGCAGGGGTGGGCAATTATTTTTTCCATGGGGCTGCATAAGAAACAGAAAATATTGTGGCGGGCCGGGCCAAAAGGCAGGGGGGCGAGGCGCTTTTGAAAGCCCCGCAGAAGCCAGCAGCCAAGGCAACCGGCTTCTTTGGGGCTTTCAAAGGCGCCTCGCTCCCCAGCACGGCAGGGGGGCCAGTCAGGGTCATCCGGCGGGCCGGATGTGGCCCGCAGGCCGTATAATGCCCAGGTCTGAGCTAGGGAATGGTCAGACAGTCCCAGGATCAAAGCAGGCAGCAGACAAGGATGGGTTCAGAAAGTCCAAGGGTCAAGGCAGGTAGCAGGTAAAGGTATGGTCAGACTGTTCAAGGTTGAGGTAGGCAGCTGGCAAAGGTGTAGTCAAGAGAGTCCAGAACAAAATAATATTGAATAATAATAACTTATTCCTCTATTTATTAACAATGGCAAAAATAGAGATCGCAAAAATATGGAAATCAAGTGATATTCCTAAAGCGGAAGAACGGGGGGGGGAGGGGGGGATAACATCCCTAATGTCTACTGACAGACTGACTTGGAAAATAAGAAACAATCCTGAAAACTTTAATAAAACTTGGGGCTTGTTAATAAAATATTTAAATAAATAAGGGCATATAATCGATTTGTGAAATGTTGTTGACATTTATAAAGTATATACTTTATGGAATATTGGACTTATTGTATGAGACTTGGTGTTTTTTTGTTTTTTTTCTGTTTTTTAAATAACAAGATAACTCCTTCTTTTGATCTTTGTTTCAAATTTGTTCCAGCTAATGCATCTATCCTTTATATATTCATACGTACAGTTCATATAAGTATTATCTTTACAAATTGTACAGTGTGGTATGATGATTTGATTTTATAGAATGCAATGAGTTTATTGTAATGATTGAAATGGTTAATAAACAAATATTTTTTTTAAAAAAAAGAAAAGAGAGAGAGTCCAGAATCAACACAGGCAAGAGGTCCAGTCAGGCAAGCTAAGAGGGTGGCCAGGTGCACAGAGCTTACCAGGTGAGCACGCTCATTGTACCCAGACTAAACAGAGATCATGCTCCAGCTTAAATAGGACGCTGGCTAGGGAGGGGTGAAGTGGTGGGATCCAAAAATTTTAGTAACAGGTTCCTATAGTGGTGGGATTCAAACTGTGGCATAGCGCCAATGGGGCTGGGTGGGGCATGATGGGGGCATGGGTGGACATTCCGGGGGCGGGGCATTCCTGGACGGGGCTGTGGCAAGGACGCAGCCGCTGCGCCGGTCCTTGGGCAGGAAACGAATGCACGCAGGTGCAGGTTGCCACGCACGCCAGTGCACCTCCTGCTAGACTGCTTCAAGTTCTGCGCGTTACCGCTGAGAGGAGGGGCGTAACTAAGGCAAAAATCACGTGGCAAAATCACCAATTAGTCACCCCCTCTCGGCACACACAAATAATTAGTAAACTACTCCTGGGAACCTGTGAAAACCTGCTGGATCCCACCTCTGGGTGAATTCCTGCAAGCACTCACTTCCCCACTGTGTCCGCTTCAAGCCTCTTGCCATCGCGTGCAGCTATCTTGGCAGTTGGCCTTTTAGACACCCACTCGAGCTTTTGTTTCGGCCTTAGGGGTTCAGCTGACTCATCAGTCACCCCCCCCCCTGGGTCTGCTGGTGGCTCTCTCAGCTGTGAGGTATCTCTACTGAGGGAGAGGGGCCTGGAGCTGTTTCAGCTGCTTGACTGTCCTCCTGAGAAGCCGGCTCCTGAGCTACCACTTCCGCAGGCTCTGTGTTTGGTTCAGGGTTTGAAAGACATGGGGGGGGGGGGATTCAAGTCCATCATGTACACTTGCCTGTGCATGCATGCGTGCTTGAGGGGCCCCACAGAGTTCCCTCTGTCCAGTTACTACAAAACCTAAAAATGCATTCACTTTTTAGGACTTCCCTGTCAACTGGATGGGTGTCAGCTGTCTCCCAGGCCCCTTCCACACGGGCAAAGTACAGTGGATTTCAGCCGGAGTTAAGCAACCCGCTTTGGCCTTGGGGCATTTGCATACCCTCCATGTAAGAACATAAGAACATAAGAACTAGCCTGCTGGATCAGACCAGAGTCCATCCAGTCCAGCACTCTGCTACTCACAGTGGCCCACCAGGTGCCTTTGGGAGCTCACGTGCAGGATTTGAAAGCAATGGCCTTCTGCTGCTGCTGCTCCTGAGCACCTGGTCTGCTAAGGCATTTACAATCTCAGATCAAAGAGGATCAAGATTGGTAACCATAGATTGACTTCTCCTCCATAAATCTGTCCAAACCCCTTTGAAAGCTATCCAGGTTAGTGGCCATCACCACCTCCTGTGGCAGCATATTCCAAACACCAATCACACATTGTGATTGGTGTTTCCTTTTATTGGTGATTGGTGTTTTCCTTTTCCCAATAAAAGGGAAATGTTTCTTTTTATTAGTCCTAATTCTTCCCCCCAGCATTTTCAATGAATGCCCCCTGGTTCTAGTATTGTGAGAAAGAGAGAAAAATTTAGGCAGAGAACGAAGCCCGCAGAGGCAATGTGGGTTGCCATCGTCCCTTCTCATGGAGGCATGAGGTTTTTGTACCACTCACCTCCCTCCGCTGTGTAGCTACGAAGCCTCCACAGTCATGCTGCTGTCCCTGTGCCCCTCCGTAGCTATGTAGCAGAGGCGGGGACTGAAAAAAAGGGAAGCGCCGTCAAGTAATGCACTTTCCAGGGCAGCTGTTTGCTCAGCTCACGGCTGCAAACCATGTTAAAACAAAAGAATAGCTGATAGTGCAATTCTTGAAAACCTGGGTTGCGGGGGAAAACACGGAGAGGACTCGCTTTAAGAGTGGGATCCATGCGAAGTTCCCCCACCCCCACACACACAGGTTTTATACCATGGTTAGATCATGTTTCTTGGCCCATGCGGAAAGGGCCCCAGACTCACAGGTATCTCATTAAAACACAGAGAGATTCCCAGCTATCAGGAGACCATCTCCGAACAATTAGGTCCTACTGATGAAATGTCAATGAACTATTTCTTCCTCCAAACTCTGTACGGACATCTCAAGCAAAAACACAGAAATATTCCCTGCTATCTGAAGACCATCTAACAATTAGCTGTTATTGACGAACCATCAGCTAACCATCTCCTCTGGCTCCTCCAAAAAAAACCCCTGGGTATCTCATACAAAAGCACAGTGAGATTCCTATCTATCAGGAGACCATCTCTTAACAATTAGAACCTATTGATGAAAAATCAAATGCTCAGCTCCTCCTTCAATCTCTAATCCAATATCTCATGCAAAAACACTGTAAGAGCCCTAGCTATCAGGAGACCCCATCTTGATTAGCTCCCATTGATGAAATATAACTGCACAATCTTGGACTATTAACCAGCCATCTGCCAAAAGAAGGAGTGATTGGCTAGCACCTGTGACATCAGCCTCTCCAAGAGCTAGTGTGATGGAACGCTCAAACACCCTCATGAATTGCATCCAAATTCTTCCACCTCTTGTTAATTTAATTCTTCCTGAAGCCAAAACAAAGGTAATTCCAGAATGAACTGCAAAGCCCAATTTCAGCTTCTCTGCCTGCCCCATGTTCATACTTCTAGGTGCATTCGTTATCAGACATCCTTTACCCATTGCATGTGGGTCTGTGCTGCAGCTGAGCCCTCTTCTATTCCTATTCCTTTCCCTGCCTCTCACTTCCACCCCGAAACCAAAATTAGATTTAAGTAATCTCTCCCCTCTTCTCATCACCGCTATCAGCTCTCTACAGAAGGAATCATGAGGCACGCGAACATGCATCAAGGGGCTCTTTTCTGCATTGACTTCAAAAAGTTTGTTTTGCCTGCTTTGTTCCTTTCATCCCACATTGTCCCTGGTTATGTGAGACTCCAGCTGCTACCCGGCCTTATCTGCTCAAATTCCTGTTGAGGATTTTGGAAGCGACACAGACAAAATGCAGTCACGGCTCACCTGCCGGGTGGAGATCTGCCCCTTTCAAGCAAACAGCCTCAGTTGCGTTTTGTCAAAGTCATTTTGTCCACGACGGCACCCCCAGGCAAAGAATACCTCCCAGCAACACAGGAAGCTGCCTGATACTGAATAAGTAGAAGAAGAGTTTTTGGATTTATATCCCCCCTTTCTCTCCTGCAGGAGACTCAAAGGGGCTTACAATCTCCTTGCCCTTCCCCCCTCACAACAAACACCCTGTGAGGTGGGTGGGGCTGAGAGAGCTCCGAAGAACTGTGACTAGCCCAAGGTCACCCAGCTGGCGTGTGGGGGAGTATACAGGCTAATCTGAATTCCCCAGATAAGCCTCCACAGCTCAGGTGGCAGAGCTGGGAATCAAACCCGGTTCCTCCAGATTAGATACACGAGCGCTTAACCTCCTACGACACATTGGTCTAGTGCAGGGGTCTGCAACCTGTGGCTCTCCAGATGTTCGTGAACTACAAATCCCATCAGCCCTTGCCAGCATGGTCAATTGGCCATGCTGGCAGGGGCTGATGGGATTTGTAGGCCATGAACATCTGGAGAGCCGCAGGTTGCAGACCCCTGGTCTAGTGTCAGGCCTGGGGCCAAAGCCACACCTGCACTTGTTATCTATGGCCTGAAGGCTCTGTTGTTTTCTATAGCTGCTTGTAACTAGAGAATTAGCTCCCTGGAGAAAGGGAGGATGTCTGTCGCGACCTTGGCTTAGTCATAACAATGTTGCGTTCACGCTGTCTTTTCTCATGCAAACTATTGTGGGAATGGTTGGGAGGGGGGAGTACTTGAAGGGGTAATGTTTGAAGATATATTCCGGGTGCAGAAGGCAGAGCGCCAGCTCCGGCTTCTTGAAATTTGGGACCTGACACACTTCAATAAAGCTCTAGAAATATTCTTGAGTTTTAATTCTTGACTGGCGTACCAGACCCTAACATCTAGCAAGGTTAGCATTGTCTACACAGACTGGCAGTCGCTCTCCAGGGTTTTGGGAATTACCTCCTGTTCGATCCTTTTCATGGGGAATTGAACATGGGACCTTCTGCATGCCAACCAAATGTTCTGCCACTGAGCTACAACCCCTTAGTCATTAACGTTAACATATAAGTCTTGTTTAAGCCTTGAGCCTTCAAATACCTATCTGAGTGACAGCAGTGTTGGCTACCACATTGCACACACAGTGGCATAGGAGGTTAAGAGCTCATGTATCTAATCTGGAGGAACTGGGTTTGATTCCCAGCTCTGCCGCTTGAGCTGTGGAGGCTTATCTGGGGAATTCAGATTAGCCTGTACACTCCCACACACGCCAGCTGGGTGACCTGGGGCTAGTCACAGCTTCTCGGAGCTCTCTCAGCCCCACCTACCTCACAGGGTGTTTGTTGTGAGGGGGGAAGGGCAAGGAGATGGTCAGCCCCTTTGAGTCTCCTACAGGAGAGAAAGGGGGGATATAAATCCAAACTCTCCTCTTCCAAACTCTTCCAAGCATCCACAAAATGCACACACGTTTCTTCCTGCAACCTGGGAGTTCTCCCTGCAACATTTCTTCCTTCAACCTGGACGTTCTGAACTGATCTATAATAATATTAGGGGCTACGTATTGTCGAAGGCTTTCACGGCCGGAATCACTTGGGTGCTGTGTGGTTTCCGGGCTGGAGAACACGGCCAGACAGCCCGGAAATGCTGCTAGAACACGGCCGTACAGCCCGGAAACCACACAGCACCCAAATATTAGGGACTTTTTTTTGTCACAATGTAATTGCTCATTTCCTTGCCAACAAGAATCAGGTCACTAAATCTGGATGGGCAGTGAATAATATTAGGAAAACTGGTAAAAAAAAAATCATCCATAAGGTTTTTAACTACAAATTTCATGAAATATTTTTAAAATTATTTATTTATTTATTGATTGATTGATTGGTTCCACTTTTATACCGCCCTCCCCCGGAGGGCTCAGGGCGGTTCACAACATAAATACAAACAAGTGGATACATAAGATAAAAATACTAAAAATTATTATCAATTAAAATGCAGCGCTACAGATCATAATCATTTAAAAAACAGATGGCGTCCAACCCATAACTCCTCTGGTCCCTCTGAGAGGGGAACAGCGGGTCTCAGCTGTTAATGGGCACCTATCAGCAGCCGGCCTCCCCAAAAGCCCCAAAATTATCATCTGGAATTGCCTTTGGGCGGTTTTATTTATATTTCTGAGATATGGAGACCTGTCTATATGGTATATTATGTATTTGTTGTGGGTCAAACACCATGAAGAAAAAAAGCAAGGAAGATACAGGATCAATGTGGATGCTGCCATTGTGAACAATGCACTTTTGGTGTTTTATATCTTTATGCACTGTGGTTGATTTTTTTTTTTTAAAAAAAATGATAATTTATATGTATACACACCTGCCTACCCACTGAAACTAACCTTCATGTATTTTGTATACCTTGTGTGTATCAGAATTCTATGCCGACATTTTATTGCTGAACGAACGCTAATTTCTTAATGGCTGATCTAAGACAGTAATTACATTTATTTGAATTTGAGTTCTTGCTTGGTTCTTGCTTGGTTGTTTGTGCTTCCAAAGTGAAGCTAATATGCTCGCAACCAGACTGAGTGAAGCCAAGAAGGTCTCACACGAAACCAAAAGGAATTGGAACAGGGCACATTTGTACATCCTGAAGTTTAAGGTGGGAAGACAGTGGGTTCAGAGCTGCCTGGCATAAGCACTGGGGTGGTGGGCATGGGTCATTTTAAGTCAAACTAACCCCACTGCACATAGTGTGGTGCATACATGCAGTGGCGTATCTGCCAGAGGACATGGGGGTCAATTGACCCTGGGCGCCCCATTACATCATGTGGGGGGTGCCCAGCGGCCCTGGGGCAGGCCTGGCCCTGCCAAACTGCCTGGGACCACCACAGCTGGCTAAGTGAGCACAGTGGGGGGCAGGGGCCTAGGAGGCAGGGGGCACCCAGAGCAGGTGGTGACCCAGGCACCATTTTCTCCCAGTACGCCTCTGTATACATGGCTTTGACTGATGGCAGAAGATGTCTACAGGCAACGCTGAACTTATGTGAATTGTGGACTGGATGGAACAACTGTCTGTCCATGTCACTAAACTCCTGCTTTCTGACAACAAATATTTCCAAGCCTCCACTTTCAATGCTGAGAACTGACTAAGTATTGGTCCTCCATACCAAAACTTGAATTTCAGTCTTATGCAATTTACTAACTTGAAACCAAATAACAGACACTGGAGATTCTCCACTGAATTACAGTGTTTTTTGTTTTTTGTTTCACTCATTTTCACCCCTGCTTACTACAGCCTTCATCCCCCATGGTCGATGTACACGCAGGCCCCATGAGCCCCAGCATAACCCTGTGTGCGTTTATGGGGGCTGAGTATGGCCATTTCCCTTATCATCAGAACAGTTGATTGTGTGTGTTGTGCAGCAGTGGCGTAGGAGGTTAAGAGCTCATGTATCTAATCTGGAGGAACCGGGTTTGATTCCCAGCTCTGCCGCCTGAGCTGTGGAAGCTTCTCTGGGGAATTCAGATTAGCCTGTACACTCCCACACATGCCAGCTGGGTGACCTTGGGCTGGTCACAGCTTCTCGGAGCTCTCTCAGCCCCACCTACCTCACAGGGTGTTTGTTGTGAGGGGGGAAGGGCAAGGAGATTGTTAGCCCCTTTGAGTCTCCTACAGGAGAGAAAGGGGGGATATAAATCCAAACTCCTCCTCCTCCTCCTCCTCCTCCTCCTCCTCCTCCTCCTCCTCCTCCTCCTCCTCCTCCTCTTCTTCTTCTTCTTCTTCTTCTTCTTCTTCTTCTTCTTCTTCTTCTTCTTCTTCTTCTTCTTCTTCTTCTTCTTCTTCTTCTTCTTCTTCTTCTTCTTCTTCTTCTTCTTTGCTGCCAAGTCACTTCAAACATATGGTGTCCCTCCGGCCTACAAAATGTCCTATCCAGGCTTGCCAGCCTCCAGGTGGGGCCTAGAGATCTCTGAAATTACAAGTGATCTCCAGACTGCAGAAGAAAATGGTAGCTTTGGAAAGTGAACTCTGTCATTATGTCCCACTGCAGTCCCTCCCTTTGCCAAACCCTGCCTTCCCCAAGGTCCACTTTAAATCTCCAGGAATTTCCCCACCCAGAGCTGGCAGTCTTCCTCCTGCCATTGCCCAAGTCTTGCAAACTGAGGGTCATGCTTTCCTTTATAGAGTCAATCCATCTGATGTTGGGTTTTCCTCTTTTCCAACTGCATCCAATTTTTCCTAGCATTGTTGTCAGTGACTCTTGCCCTCTCATGTTGTAGATACAGCCTCAGTTTACTCATTGCAGCTTCTAGGGAGCATTCAGGCTTAATTTGATCTAGAACAGGGGTCTGCAACCTGCGGCTCTGGAGCCGCATGCGGCTCTTCCAGCCTTATACTGCGGCTCCGCGTGGCCTGGAGGTCGGAGGGTAGTGTGGGCATGTCACTCCAGCCCTCCAGAGCAGCGCTGGAAGGAAAGGTGAGTGGAGGGGCCGAACTGGAGTCGGCTCCATGTGGAGCCGCCTCTCCGGCTCGGTAGACCTTCGGGGCCATGGAAAACTGGTCCAAATGGCTCTTTGGGTGGTAAAGGTTGCAGACCCCTGATCTAGAAGCCTCTTCCGTTGTCTTTTTGGAGGTCCACAGTATCCATTAAACTCTCCTCCAGCACTGCATTTCAGATCAATCCATTGTCTTCCTGCGAGCTTTCACTGCATCCGTGCACAGAAGTGAATCCTCACGCAGCTGCTATCGGCTTCCTGCTTCTAGGACAGATTCGACGAGAGCACAGAGGGTGGTAGGAGGCCGGTTTGGCATGCAATTAGTATGATAATCAAGCGGGGGAGGCATCTGGATTCTGTGGGCGGCTTGGCGATCTCAGCCATGCTTTCTGCTCAGGATCAGCACTTCAGGACTCGCGGCGTAAGGTACCCCTCGCTCAAAGCGAGCCACCCACGCAGGGTCTCCAGCTGGGCAAGGCTGAATTTCCAATCCAGGCTTCATCTTTGTCTGTGCTCTTCTTTCTTGCTTTCACAACCGCACAACTCCACACAGAGCCTGCAGGCTGCTCACATCTGTTTTGATTCATGCCACGCCATTCCAAATTGTTTCGATTTACATTCTACGCTTTAAATAGATTCCCTCCCTCCCGATTCACGGACGGAGTGAGCTCAGCTGTGCTGGACTCTGAAATACATCTTTTGCGATAACGCTCATCATTAGATCTGAGACAATTAGAGCATAGGTCTTGAAGGTGAAAAAAACCTGAGTTTGAATCTACACTCTGTCGTGGAAGACCTTGAGGGGTCCTTGGGTTGGTTACTCTTTCTCTCTCAGCCTGACTTACCTTATAGAATTGTTATGAGGATGAAACAAGGGCAGGGGAGAGAAATGTGCAGGTTTCACTGTGGATCTTGGAGGAACAGCAAGTTATAGATACAAAACACGTATGCAAGAGGTGGTTTTGCATTGTTTTCCACTGCTGCCCGTAACAGGAAATCCCCATTGCTATTTTTTCCAGTTTGGGCATTTTTACTTTAGCACCACTATCTACTCCTTTACATGAGCCCTGTGGCACAGTGTGGTAAGTTGTAGTATGCAATCTAAGCTCTGTTCATGACCTCAGTTTGATCCCAACAGAAGTCAGTTTCAGACAGCCGGTTCAAGATTGACACTGCCTTCCATCTGTACGAGGGCAGTAAAATGATTACCCAGCTTGCTGGTGGTAAAGTGTAGACGACTGAGGAAGGCAATGGCAAACCACCCCATAAACACAGTCTGCCTTGTAAACGTCGTGATGTGACATCATCCCCTGGGTCAGTAATGGTCCAGTGCTTGCACCTTTACATTTAGTTCTACTCCTTTGCATAGTTTTTCCCATAGACATTTACCAGTGGTATCTGTGCCTCAGTAAATAAACAATGTAGATTATGCTTGTGTTTTACATCTCCATTGTTCAGATGCTGTATATTTCTGAAGACCAGAGGCAACCACGAGAGGGACCTAGAGGCTATGAGCTTCCTCAGCTAGAGGCTGGCTGGTACAGTGGTGTATCGCCAAGGGGACAGGGGTGCACGATGCCTCGGGCTTGCCCCGGTGCGGGAGCATGGTGGGGGCATTCTGGGGGCATTCTGAGGCATGGCGGGCACAGGTGGGGGCATGGCAGGGGCATAGGGTGCACGCGTGCCCCAGGCTCAGTTCTCCCTTGCTCCGGTCCTGGCCTGGCATCATTCAAGCAAGAGTATAGCCCAGTTGAGAAGCCTCTTCACTTTTGTCTGATCCAGGTGAGTTTTGTTGGAATCTTTTGACCAGTCATTTGCACCCCCTACATACCCCCCACTGGGCACTCCCATCAAGGACAAGCAAAGGATGACCCTTGTCCCATGTGAAGGGGGGTGTCAGTGGCTGTCACCACAAAGCAGTGTCCCCAAGCCCCAGATGGGGTGGATGCATTGCTACTGTGCTGGACCCAGCAGCTTGAGCCCCACCCAGGGCAGGAGTGAGTGGCAGCAAGAGCCTGAACTTCCTTTCCCTTCTCTGTTGGGCTAGTGTGGCTGTCGCTGATTGAACCCCAATGTGGAACCAGGGGTAGCTTCCCTACTTGCCCATTGGCTAAGGACATGCTGAGTAAGATAGTGGGTGGAGCCATGGGTAGTTGTTCTCCCAGTGCAGAGCATGGGACACCTGCCCCCCCTTGCCCCCTGCCAGTCTGATCCTGCCTGAATAAGATACCGTGACCCCCAGAAGGACTTCCTTTTTAATCTACTGCCTATCTCATTCTCTGCATCTGTGCCTTCTGCAAGCGAGCTTTTCTGGGGCTGCCCAGTTTATGCAAGTAGACCCACTCAACTATAAGTTATTTTCTTATAGCAGCAGTGGCGTAGTGAGTTAAGAGCAGGTGCATTCTAATCTGGAGGAACCGGGTTTGATTCCCCGCTCTGCCACCTGAGCTGTGGAGGCTTATCTGGGGAATTCAGATTAGCCTGTGCACTCCCACACACGCCAGCTGGGTGACCTTGGGCTAGTCACAGCTTTTTGGAGCTCTCTCAGCCCCACCTGCCTCACAGGGTGTTTGTTGTGAGGGGGGAAGGGCAAGGAGATTGTAAGCCCCTTTGATTCTCCTACAGGAGAGAAGGGGGATATAAATCCAAACTCCTCCTCCTCCTCCTCCTCCTCCTCCTCTTCTTCTTCTTCTTCTTCTTCTTTCTTCTTCTTCTTCTTCTTCTTCTTCTTCTTCTTCTTCTTCTTCTTCTTCTTCTTCTTCTTCTTCTTCTTCTTCTTCTTCTTCTTCTTCTTCTTCTTCTTCTTTTTCTGGTGCTGCCCAGTTTATGCAAGTAGCCCCCCCTCAAGTATAAGTTATTTTCTTCTGTGGGCAAACTCCTTCTGCATTGCACTCCTGAGATACATTGTTTGCACCCTCGAAGACAGTGTTGTTCTTGAAGTACCCAAAACTTTGTAGAAGCTACTTGCAAATGCGCCTTCTGCTCAATTGTCCCCATTTCTTTGTCTCCTTCCTTCCCAGAAGTGGATTGTTCATTCGCCCAAATCTCCCTATGGCATTTTTAATCTAATCTTCTCTGTAGCTGGGAGGTGAGGGTCACCTATGAAAAGGATTTTTTTTCATTAAAAAAGAACAACCTAATAATTCATACAAACCCAAGACAATAACCTGCTACTGAAACTTATTGCAGTGGGGGGGGGGGGAATGTGTGGAAGAGATTGACTGTGAGCAGAGATCAAGGGATTGTCTCCCCCTGTTGGCGTTTTGCAAGCTAGGCTCAGGCAAATGTGGAATGGCCTGAGCAGACAAGATCCTGTGATACTTATGACCAAATCTTCCCAGCATATTTTCTGATAATGGAAAAGACAGTCACACATAGGTTTCTGGTTTGGATCGGGTACACGATGCGAAGAGACAGGGGATTGTCTTTTCCTACTACTCTTTTGTCGACCGAAACTAATCCTTCTGTGCAGCTATTAGCCAGACATTTTCTTGATGCAAATCTTTCTTTTCCCCTCCCAGGGGTGATTACAGGACTACGTGGTGGTTTTGACTATATGCAGGGAGAGAAGGGATAACATCTCAGCCCCACATAGTTCACAAGCTGTCTGTTGTTGGGAGAGCAAGGGAAAGGACTTTTTGGAAGCTGCTTTGAAACTCCTTACAGCACAGGTGTCCAACTCACGGCCCTCCAGATGCTCATGAATTACAATTCCCATCAGCCCTTGCCAGTATAGCCAATGCTCATGTTGGGAGGGACTGATGGGAATTGTAGTTCATGAACATCTGGAGGGCCGCGAGTTTGACATCACTACCTTACAGGATAGAAAGGTGGTTACAGTGGCATAGCGCCAATGGGGATGGGGAGTGCGATTCCCCAGGAGTGTGCCACGGCGGGGGTGTGGCCGGGGTGTGGCCGGGGCATTCTGGGGCATTCCGGAGACATTCTGGGGTTGGCAGCGCCACAGGAAAGGCACAGGATGTGTGCGTGCCCCGGGCGCTGTTCTCCCTCGCTCCACCCCTGGTGGGGTATAAATCCAAATTCTTATTCATCTTCTTCTAGATGGGAACCCTTCTTTGGATTATGGAAGCATATCCTCTTATGCTGAAGATACCCCTCTGGGGTTGGAGGGAGGTGTGCTGTTTTGGTAATGGCTGCTTTGATTATTAGGAATACAGAGAGCGGGATGCTTTGACAACACAGGTTTTTTGCCTTCCTGCGGTTACAGTTGCAAACATCACACAGTCTAGATAGTGCTGGGGAGGAATCAGAGGATATGGTCCACATTGCCACCAATGATACCGGGGAATATAGTCATGTGGTCCTGGAGAAAAAAATTAGGTTGCTAGGCGAAAAAGTGTCACCGTCAGGCCATTGGTCTGTCTAGCTCAGTTTAGAATACTCTGGCTGGTCGGGGCTGTCTAAAGCCTGAGGCAGAAGCTGGTAAATTCTCCAGCTGGAGTTCAGAGATGCCACAAATTTTAGGTCCAATTTATCCGGTCCAACAGTGAGCATCAGATGTGAGCCTATCATTGTTCAGCCTGGCACCAAACAAATTGAATCCCTCTCTAGCAGTTTAGAACCCCCCCCCCCAAAAAAAAAAAACTCTGCACCCATCTGATGAGAGAGATCAGCTTTATTGATTGATTGACTGACTGATTAGTTTCATATGCTGCCCTTCCCCTTGCGCGAGGCAGCGTGGTGTAGTGGTTAAAAGCGGCGGATTCTAGTCCGGTGAACCAGGTTGGTTTCCCATTCCTACTCATGAAACCAGCTGGATGGCTTTGGACTAGTCGCAGTTCTCTGAGAACTCTCTCAGCCCCACCTACTTCACAGGGTGTCCATCCAGAGAAATAATATTTGAAGCCATTGAACATTATGAATGTGTATAGAAGGAAACTCATATATAAACGTCAGTGACCTCACTCATTCAAGCCTTTGACGTTCAATCTTTTGCTGTGCTCTGTTCCCCCCACTTAATTCTATCCCGCTTGTGGGGCGGGGGAGCCAGCTATGCAAATGAGAAGATGTTATTAATATACCTCTTGCGCTATAGTGCCCCCTTGTGCTTTGTAAGTGTATTAGCACACCAGGATGAAACCTGCATCCTAAATAGGGATTGAAATCCAGCAATAGTCCCTAAAGGGTTTCCTGTCACAGCATGAATCCTGCCCAGCGTAGCAAGTGAGATATATGATGAAACTGTAGCCTAAGGGGTTATGGCAGTGGCTGCAGGCTATTAGCACTGCGTTGCCCTCCTTAACTTGCGTGATTGGGCTTTTCCCCCACTCTTTTAATTTTTTTCAAAAATTCGTGACACGCCAGCAGGAAGCTTAAGTGTCAGGCTTAATTTTAACATTTCCTGGCACTTCTTGGTTCGTGCGGCTCACAATCCATGCCTTATTTTGTAGACAATTTGTGTATTTATAATTAATATGGATTAGATATTATTATCCGGGCAATATGGCAAGCGAGCAGTTAGCGGGGATAACAGCTGTTCAATAATGCAAATGATGCACACATAAATTAGGTTTTAGCAATGGGATATGACTACCCAGACGGACAAAAGTTCAGAACCCTGGGGCGGCTAAATGAAAATAGCCTCTGCGTGGCAGTTCACTGTAGAGGTGTTGCCAAGCTTGGAAGCAACGTGAATGGGAAGTCTCATTGTATCGCAGAATCATAGAGTTGGAAGGAATCATAAAGGCCATCTAGTCCAACCCCTTGCTCAATGGACGATCAGCCTAGAGCACCCCTGGCAAGTGTTGGTCCGGTTGCTGCTCATGTGGAGGATTAGCTTAGAAGAAGAAGAAGAAGAAGAAGAAGAAGAAGAAGAAGAAGAAGAAGAAGAAGAAGAAGAAGAAGAAGAAGAAGAAGAAGAAGAAGAAGAAGAAGAAGAAGAAGAAGAAGAAGAAGAAGAAGAAGAAGAAGAAGAAGAAGAAGAAGAAGAAGAAGTAGTAGTAGTAGTGTTAGATTTATTATTGGGGGTGGGATCCAGCAGGTTCTCACAGCTTCCCAAGAGTAGGTTACTAATTATTTGTGTCTGTCAAGAGGGGGTTACTAATTGGTGATTTTGCCATGTGATTTTTGCCTTAGTTACGCCCCTCCTCTCAGCAGTAGCACACAGAACTCGAAGCAGTCTAGCAGGAGGTGCACCGGCATGCGTGGCAGCCTGTGCCTGCGTGCATTCATTTCCCGCCCAAGGACCAGCGCAGTGGCTGCGTCCTTGCCACAGCCCTGTCCAGGAATGCCCCGCCCCCGGAATGTCCGGCCACTCCCCCATCGTGCCCCGCCCAGCCCCATTGGCACTGGGCCACAGTTTGAATCCCACCACCATGGGAACCTGTTACTAAAATTTTTGGATCCCACCACTGTTTATAATCCCCCATTTTTCTCCTGTAAGGAGACTCAAAGGGACTTACAAACTCCTTTCCCTTCCCCCCTCTCAACAAACACCCTGTGAGGTAGGTGGGGCTGAGAGAGCTCAGAAGAACTGTGACTAGCACAGGGTCACCCAGCTGGCTTGTGTTGGAGTGTACAGGCTAATCTGAATTCCCCTGAAGCCTCCACAGCTCAAGCAGCAGAATGGGGAATCAAACCCGGTTCCTCCAGATTTGAGTACACCTGCTCTTAACCACCACACCACTGCTGCTCCTGTTCAAAGAAGGCCCAGACAGATAATTTTATTTTCTTTCTTTTCAGGGAATTCTGGGGAGGGTGGTACTGTATCTGATGCATTCATCACAGACTGTATCATCTCTCCAAAAACTGAACTATGTGGAACATGCAGTCCTAACCCAAGCCACATTACAGCCTTCAAGCCCGTTTTACCCCAAAACGTTTTGTTTCCAGCCTCAAATGGTTTTAAATCATGAATCCCCTTTTAAAACGATTCTCTGATTGACACATTTTGAAAATGCCTTCAGTTGCTGTGCGATCTACTGACTACAATTTCCATGGCTTGGAAATTCCATTTTCCACATGGGCGAAAAACAGTGAAGATGTTGTAAAAGGGTTTAAAATGGTGTAAAAGGGTTTATACCATTTTCACAACATTTTCACACCACTGTTTTTCGTCCATGCGGAATCAGCCCATGTTTGTCTGCTTCCCTGAACTTCCTCTTTGGCACCATGTTCTGAGCTCACTCTGTTCTCCCTCGCCTGTTTATTTGCTGCATTTCTCTGATAGTTCTTTTATTTTGGGGAGGCCAACCTTCGAATAATCGAGGGTTGGAGGAGTAGAGAATCGCAGAGTGAGGCTGCGAAGCACTGAAACATCAATTCAACACAGAACTCAAAAGGGGGGGGGGATGACACGATGGGAGCCAGGAATCATTTCGAGGAGGTGAGAGAAAACCAAAGGGATTGAAAACGTTCTACAAACGTTTTAGAAACTTTTCAGGAGATTTGTGCAGAAAGAGCCGCTGTTAAGGATTGAATTCAATAAAGACCATATGATCAATTTTTCATTGCTGATCTATTTTCTACTACCCAGCTGAGCCAATAAATGTGCTTCCGCTGTACTATGAAATAGATCAGTCACTTGAGGTTTAATCTGTGGAATTGGGCAGCTGAAGCCTTTCATGGGATGGAGGTCAATAACATTCACAGGCGAATAACACCCCGGTAACCCTCAATTGGCCGCAGAAGGCCATTGCTTTCATATCCTGCATGTGAGCTTCCAAAGGCACCTGGTGGGCCACTGCGAGTAGCAGACAGCTGGACTAGAGGGACTCTGGTCTGATCCAGCTGGCTTGTTCTTATGTTCTTAATGGGGCAAAGCATCTTTCTCCAGGCCTCTGACAACCCTTGGTATATATTGGTGGGTTTCCAATTCCTGTAAATTTGTGGGCGGAGATCGGAGGCTGAGTTTAATAAGGTGTAGATTCCTTCCCCCCTCCCATGGGGTGAAGCACCATGATGTCCATTCTCTAGAGCTCCCAGTTCCTTTAGGGGAATTGATCTCTATAAATTGGAAATCAGTTGTAATTCTAGGAGATCTCCAGGACCTGGTTGGGATTTTCATCTTGCACATGCAACAAAGAAGGGGTGGGGTGCATCCAAAGTCAATGGATCATGAATTATTTGTACAAGAAACAACTTGCAGTCAAAAAGACCGAATACGTTCCCAATTTTCCTCAACAAACAATGTTTGTACAATATACAAAAGTGGCTCGCAACTCAAGCTTCTTTCCACTTTTCAAAAACCAGATAGCCTCATAGACATTTCATAAATGTTTTAAGCTCAGTCAAGCTTATATATAAACATCTCCTGCGTGATATCGAAACCCCACAAGCTGGACAGTTTCTGGTATATTACCGGCTTTGGGTGTGTCTTCAGAAGCTTATGGCATCTACAATAGAGATGTGAATTCATTGTAATTCCTGGGTTTCTAGCATATCAATACTGCATTCCTAGGACTCCCATTCTATTTGCTTTCAAAGTTCCTCAGTTAGCCTCACTTTCAGTTACTTTTATGATTCTGTAAGAATGAAACATAAATATCCACCAGTGCCCGCACTCTAACATAGAACTGCCTGTCCTTATGAATATAAAATGGAAATCCAAACAATAATGAATCTGACTCAACAAGTTATTTCCAGTTTGGACAGCGCTTCTCTCTGGCAATCTTTTTTCTGACATGCAGAGTCCTTGAGGCAGGTCAGCTCAAATTATTTCAGGAGGAATGAAGCACACGCTACCTGACCCAGGTGTTAGCCATTAAACACTTACAATTACAATTGCAAATAAGGAGAGGTCCAGAAATAAGTTTAGACCAAAAGGGTGGACACTCCATAATCTGTGAATGTAGAAAGTCTCTAGTTTCTGTAATTCCAGTTGGATGTTGACTTGTGCGTCTCATTCCTCTACAGATGCCAAGATGTAGAACCACATAGATTCTGGCTTGTGCTGCTTCTGGAAAAAAGTGTTCAACCAAGGGTGCCTCTATAATCCCATTGCAGATCCGTGAAAGATGCTCCATCACCCTGGTCTTCATCCTCCTTGAAGTTTGCCGAATATAATTTAAACCACAATGACAATATATTACAACATCATCATCATCATCATCATCATCATCAAATCCTAAGTAGCATATCGGGCAACAAGTGCTTTCAAGCATTTCCGTTTTGGGGCGAGTGTTTCAGCCTCTTCCCATGCAATATTTAGTGCCTTCAGGTCTTGCTTGAATGTTCTCCTCAGGGGCCATCCTCATTGTCATTTGGCATCAGGAGGTATCCACTTCATTGCTGTCTTTAGGATCCAGCTGTTTGTGCAAAGGATGCGACCAGCCTGTCAAAGTCTTCTGTGTGCAACAATGGTACAGAGTTTGCACATGCCACTCCTTCGGAGCACATCTTCATTAGTGATGTAGTCATAATATTGCATCTTCAGGATTCAGCGTAGGCCCTTCTGTTGGAAGACATCGAGGCTGTTGTTGATACTTGTTGATGCCTTCCAGGTCTCACTAGCATAATGGAGGTGAATAGGTAGAACTTGGTCTTTAGGGCAATGGTTGGTGAGCACCAGATCTTGTTCATTCTCTGAAAAATGGCTTTAGCCTTCCCAATGCGGCACCTGACATCTGCCTTTGCATCTCCATTCTGGGAGATCACACTGCCCAAGTAGGTGAACCTCTCTGCTTTCTCAAGCTGCTGTGATCCAATGATGATTCCCTGGGTTGAGGCTGTGGACCTAACATACATGATCTTTGATTTATCAGTGCTTATCCTGAGGCCATTTTTGCCTGCTTCTCTATCCAGGTCAGTTGCATACTGCAGCTTTGGCTCATCTTCCTCAAGCAGAACAAAATCCATCATCAGCAAAATCCACGTTGCCAAGATGGTCTTGATCAGGCCAGTATATACCATTGCCAAATCATGTTCTAGTTCTCTGCAAGATGTAGCCAAGGGCAACAAGGAAGAGAAGTGGAGACAGAATGCAGCCTTGCTTGACCCTAATGATGATTTCAAGGAAGTCTGTGCAATCATTATCTGTCTTGATACAACAGCTGGATCATAGGTACAAGTCTTTGAAGATGATGATAAAGGATGCTGGTACTCCATATAAACACGGGATCTGCCACTCTCGGTGAATGCTGTCAAAATCTTTTTTTGAAGTCAATGAAATTGATGGCCAGTGCGTGCTGATATTCAATGCATTGCTCTATGATGTTTTGAAGGGTGAAGATTTGTTCACGGCAGAACTTTCCACTGGGAAATCCAGCTTGCTCCTCTCTCAGGCATTGGTCAAGGGCACTCTGCAATCTCCGGAGTGGGAGATGGCACCGATGAGATTATAGATCAAAACTTCCTGACACTTAAAAAAAAGTGCCTGATAAAAATAGGATTCTTAGGATTCTTTGAAATAAAAAATAGCATAACACAATCAACAAACAATGAATTATGGGGGAGAGGAGGAAAAGCAAACTGCCTAAAACATTTGCCAACAACTTCCTGATGTTCAACAGTGGAATATATTGCCTTGGAGTATGGTGGAATCTCCTTTTTTTGTTTTGTTTTTTTGGAGTTTTTTTAGATTTTCAACAGAGGCTGGATGGCCGTCTGTCAAGGGTGCTTTGATCGTGTATTCCTGCATGACAGAGGGTTGGACTTGATAGCCCATGTGCTCTCTTCCCACTTTATGATTCTACTCTTCCAGAATTCCTGTTGGGAAGACCTTTGAATACAGTCCTTTAACTTCAATCATGTATATTCAAGAAGAGGGTCCAAACAGAATAGGTGCATCTACCTCCCCACTACTTGCCTAAGCTGATGGAGGTAGTAATGGAGATAGTATTGGAGTCCCCCAAGCTAGCAGCAGCAACCTTGACTCATTCCTAACACAGCACAGATACCAGCAGTATCATCATCCCATCCTACTCTACCGCTCCATCCCATAACAATAGTTTTGGCTTTCATCGTACTTAGTTACACTTCAGACACTACCTAATGTTCACCTGGATGGTGAGCCAATGCAGACCATATGCATAGATGTGCAATACCGCTGTGCACCATGCAAGAAACGGTGCATGCCAGCAAAGTCTAAGGCATCTTGCTATTGCAAGGAGCTGGACTGGCTGATCTGTGGACTTGAACCAACAGATTTCTTCCCCACAGCTTCCGATCGAAACAAAAGATATTTTCCCCTCCATGCATTATAATTCTGCCCAAAGTGAGATGCAGAAAATGAGAGGAGAAAGACTCAGCTTCTTGCATGGCGGTAAATAACGCCGAGATTACGGATGGGGCAAAACGGGGCTTCCTATTGCAATATCTAATCCGCTGGGTGGGCAATTCATTAGAACAGATATCGGGGATCTTAATCATGATGCCAAGCTTCCATCTGCTTCCTCCTCACTCCCTCTTGGCTCGGCCAGGGCTGAGTATATGAGGGGACAGCTTGTGAGAGACACAGCGGAGCCGGCGTCATGATTCATCTTCTGAGCACGACGGCACAAGCTGTTTGCCTTGATGAATCCCTGCCATCTGAACATGCATTCCCATTAAGCTTGCTCTAGCAGGCAATTAGAGCTTGGATGGGGTTAGGGGCAGGGTACCAAAGGACTGTTCGCCCTTCGCTGTTGGGAGGCTGGGCCTCTTGGTCCCCGAGGAGGTTACAGCGGCACTGTGGTAATTTTTCAGAGATGTCTTTCATTAGTGAAATGATGTGATTTGCTCTGCTTTTCCCCCCGTTCGTAGCAGTCCTGGCTGTTCTCTCTCCATACAAAAGAAAAAAAGACAGAGTAATCGAGCCACAGAGCTCTGTTGGGTTTTCATCTTGGGTGAAATGTCAGCTCCCAGGTCACAGGACTGTTTGCATTAATGGCCAGTCACCTAAAGAAAGCCAGCTGGTGTAGTGGTTAGAGCATCAGACTCAGACCTGGGAGACTCAGGTTCCAATCTCCACTCTGTCATGGAAGCTTGCTGGGAACGGTGGGTCAGTCACATCCTCTCAGCCAAGCTTACTTCACAGAGTTGTTGTTAGGAGAAACGAGGAACCGGAGAAAGTTGTCAGCGACTTTGGGACCCTGTGGCAACAAAAGTGGGCTATAAATGAACAAAATATGGAACAAGCTTGAAAAGAGCTCCTCTAAACTTATTTAAGTGTGTATGTGTTTTAAAACCAACCCCTCTGCAGGGAGTTTAAAGTGAAATAATGGAACTTTGGGCATATCAAGAAGAAGTCACAGCTCAGTGGCAGAGTGTCAGGCGGCGCCATCTTTGGTCTGCCAGAAAACACGTACACAGACCAGCTCCAGCTGGGCTCGCTATCTCCTTGCCCCAAGGCCACGGGGCCTCTGTCTTTTGTTTCGCATGTAACTAGTTCAACAGAGCTTGCCGAGTACTTCTAATCTTTCTTTCACAGGGAGTGACTCGCCTATTCCCAAAACAATGTAACTGTCTTGCTGTCTCTTCTCATGCTGATATTGGGGGGGATGCAAAGGTGGTGGCTTGATGGGTTAACCCACACTGTAACCTCAAGGTATATACTGTAGCCAGGGAATTTGAATCTCAGGCCCCTTCCTCACACGCAAAATAATTCGTTTTCAAACTACTTTCACAACCTTTTGCAAGTGGATTTTGCTATTCTGCACAGCTTCAAAGAGCACTGAAAGCAGTTTGAAAGTGCATTATTCTGCATGTGTGGAATGAGCCTCAGATTCAGCTACTTGGCTGTTGGGGCTTGACACAGTTCTAATAAAGCTCTTGGACCCTTCTTGAGTCTTATTAATTGACTAGAGTACCAAACCCTTACATAGAGCCTGCTTATTGCAGACAGAAGGTTCAACATTCAACTCTCAGCATCTTGCACTGAAAGAATTGGGTGGTAAATGTTTTTGAAACCTCCCAGTCTGAGAGTCCAGACAGCAGCTGCCAGTCTGAGTAGACAATACTGGCTTTGATAGATTCAGTAATCTGATACATTAGTAAGAAGCATCATGTGCTCGATCACTGAAAGAGGCAGAAGAGCTTACAACAGCTCCCTTGAAGTCAAAACATTGATCCAAGCTCATACTTTCATCAAGCTCATCAATATCATACCTTCAGGACTGCAGAAGCCAATCTGCTGGAGGTCCCTGGCCCCTCCATGATGCAACTGGCCTCCACTCAGGCCAGGGCCTTTACGGCTATGGCCCCAGCCTGGTGGAACACTCTTCCTCCAGCTGTCCGGACCCTGCAGGATCTTGGTGAATTCCGCAGGGCCTGTAAGACTGAGTTGTTCCACCGGGCCTTTGGTGAGGCCAGTCACTGAATGGTGCCCCCTCTGTTCTCCTGTCTGAGGGTCCCTTCACATCTCTGGGACACCTGGTGCCCCCTCCTCCTTGTTAGGGGGATTTTTAAGTAAGGTTTTTGCGGGATGCTGTTTTTATGTGTTGACTGCTGTTTTAAATTAGTATTTTAAAGTCTATGGGGTTTTTCTTGCCCCTCTTGTTACTTGTATTTTAAAATGACTATGTTGTACACCTCCCAGAGCCCTCTGGGGATGGGGCGGTATACTGAAATCGAATAAATAATAATAATAAATAATAATATGAGAGAAGTGTGTCTGTTTGATATTTTTTCTATATCAAACAGTGGCAGTGGCTCCTGATGTTCTCCTGATACTCGTGAATTTGAGCCATTAGCTTCAGATGCCTGGAATTGAAACTGGGACCCTCCCTCGGCAAGGCATGTGCTTTCCCAGTGGCAACTGGTGATACCCAGTGCCCACGAAAGATAACTGAATGACAGCTCTATAGATCATGAGTCCTGTCTGTTCCATTGTCTTGTGTATGGCTCCAATCTCCAAATAACTAAACATAGAAGGCACTGTTTGGTGTTGTCCTCAGGCCTCTGTGTTAAAACTAGGATTGTCAAGACTGTGTAGGATTGCCTACTGTGTAGGATTGCCAAGGCTGTGTCACAGGCACAGCCTGTGACATGTAGTGTCATGAGATGTTATGATGTCACTTCTAGGAAATTCCAGAAGTGACACCACCATGTCATACAACGCTTTAGGAATACCCCCAAATCTTTATGGTAAAGACTATAGAAACTGGGAGGATTCCTAGAGTGCTGTATTCAGAGCAACTGAAAGTGATGTCGCCAGAGAATGAATGCAAAAGGCAGTGTTGTGAGTTGTGATGATGTGACTCCAAGGGAAACCCAGACATGATACCACCATATCATACAATGCTGTAGGAGTGCCCCTAATCTCTATGGTAAAGACCACAGAACTTGGAGCACTCCCAAGCGTTCCATATCCACAACAACCCAAATGTCGCTGTGCCCATGCTGTTATTTCCCCCTCCTTTTCCTCCCACTTGTGTTCCTTTTCATACATAACATTTCTAGTTCTAATTTCACATATAACATTTTTAGTTCAAGGTAAGTTTGCAAAGGGAAAAAGAAAAGAGAAACGGATGTGTGCAGGAGTTCAATAGAAGGGGGAGGCACACAGAAAAAGACAGCCAAACTGAAGCTACTCCTTCACGAAGAGCGAAGGCGGCCATATGCTGCTGAAAATGGAATGTATAAATATCACACAATGAGGTTGAAACATTTCTTAGTGAGACTTTCACATTCTAGGCAGGAATGTGAAAGTCTCACCAAGAAATGTTTACCCCAATTATGGCTGACATCTGAAAACCTGCTCTGAAGAAGACGATTCAAAAACGGCTAAGATAGCGCATTCCGTTCATCTTACACAGACGGAATCTGCACAGACCAGTCCGTCCATCTCTCAAGTATAGCGTTTACTGATTCAACTTGGGAGGGCAGAGTTTTATCAAATTGAAAGTGCACTATGCTCATGCATGCATCTCGATAACTAAGAACCTTGTCCTGGAAATATCAAAGGTATAAGGGATCGCTGTATATATTAGAGGACATTATTGTGAGAAACTGGAAGTGCTGCGTGCGAATATGGACTCTTTAACAGTAAAGAATTCTAATAGTTAAGAGCTTTGTCCCCCAGAATATTTGGCACATAGAGTGCAATTGTATCGATTATTGCACTTGTTTTCACTGTAGATATGCACTTTATTGTTTGTTATGCACTTTTAGCACATAAAGCGGTTGATGCAACGCGCTGTTGGATGTTTGTGTATTGACTTAGCTTGAACGTTGCATCGGTTGATTGACTGATGCTTCAAAGCAAAGCCACAGACTACCACCAAGCTTACTCCTGAGTAATGCGTGCCTTGGAGCCAACCATTTTTCTAAACTAAAACCTCAGTATTCAGGTTAAATTGCCATGTTGGCACTTTGTGATAAATAAGTGGGTTTTGGGTTGCAGTTTGGGCACTGCGTCTCAAAAAGGTTCACCATCACTGTCATAACATAACCAATATGATAACCTTCTATGACATAACAATATCATAACATCGCAATATCATAACATCTTAGCCACTATAATAGAACCATTACATTATATATATATGTGCTATCTATCTATCTATATATAAAGCTAACAGTGTTTTTGTTGATGACAGTATACCTCAGTAACTGCTGGGCCAATTCCTCTGAAAATTCCCAGCCACTATAGACAGCCAGGTGAGAGTGTTTTTAGATGTTCACATACCTAAAATTTCACACCTGGCCCAGGTAAAACGCCTTTTTCCTGGTGCTCCCTGGTGAAGGACATGCAGCTGCCTGTGTGTAACTGTCACCCTTAGAATGTTCGTGCTGCTTAGAATGTTCACTCAGATGGCCAGATAGGAGCAGTGGAAACAGTACATAGGCAGCAACTCGAGTGGAAGTGAAACACATACACACATACACAGGAGAGAGAAGGAAGGGAGGGAGAGGGAGGGAGGGGTGGCATGCAAGGGAAGAGAGGGAGGGAGAGGAAAGGGACAGAGTGAGAGGCATGCAAGGGAAGAGAAGTAAGAGAGGGGAGACAGTGAGGGGTGGCATGCAAGGGAGGGGAGGCAGGGGGCCCAGCATCTTGATATGACCCACCCACCCTATCGGAGGGAAAGGGAAGGGAGGAAGGGGGAGGGGTGGCATGCAAGGGAAGATAAGTGAGAGAGGGGAGGGAGTGAGGGGTGGCATGCAGAGGGTTTCCTCAGAAGCGACACCCATTGCCACAAACCAAACTTACTCCCAGGTAAAGGATCATGACCAGACAGCCTAGATGTGTGGGAGGGGTGCCTTTCTATCCCCCCCCCCAAGGAATGCGGGCACACACATCAATGACATCACACAGTATTAGGCTGTGTGTTTGCATGAGCACGTACTGCTGGCCTCTGCAATTGATTTGCTGCTACTGTTCCTTTTCCATTTCACCACAATAAGCCACAGCAACGCGTGGCTGGGTCCCGCTAGTATATATAAAAATCTGTTTGTCCCTGATGGTCTCCCTCAGAAGCTGCTGGATGGATCACCCCCAAATTTTCACATGACGTCCCTCCCTGTGGCGGGCAGGTATTCGGACCTTCAAACCGCCGAAAGTCCATACCTGAGCCAGGTAAAACATCTTTTTCCTGGCGCACCAGGCCATGAAGCTGGCTGTGTTTAACTGTCACCCTTAGAATGTTCGTGCAGTCTGTCTGTGGCCTGAGGGCTTAGAATGTTCGTGCAGATGGGCAGAGATGAGCAGTGAAAACAGTAAATAGGTAATACTGTTAGGTAATACGACTGGAAGTGAAACACATACACACTTTGCCGTGTGAGACGTCAGGTGGGGTTCCCCCCCTCACTCGCAGGTAACTTTCACTCTCTCCTCACCCACTGCTACCACACAATACACATCCAGCTCATCCTCACACACCTCACTCTGCCCTCCCTCACATCCAACCACCACTTACCCACTTCCTCACCCATATTCGCCACAGCTCTCTTTTACTAAAAGAGAGCTGGAGTTTGCCTTTTTCTTCTAAGAAAATCCACGAGGTGGGGGCAAACCAACACTACCGGCTCCACTTCTTTTGCACATGGCCCTTTAACAACCCAGGGAGCTGGCACTGCAGATCCTGAGCAAGCCTCCACCACCCACCTTGCCTCTGCTGCCTGACTGGGATAGCCTGCTTGCCCCAGTTCTGCCTTACCCAAGGCAGGACTGTGCGTGTCAACCAGCCTCATGGACAGCGGGATTTGCATTCTGGACAGATCCATTGTGGAATGGAAATGGTTACTTATACTAAAAAAACAAGCAGCACCATATAACGATGTGCATTGAAAAGGGAAAGAGGGATTCCATTTGACCATCCCAAAAGGCTATGCTGGGGATCATTGGACCTCCATGGACATCTGTGTGGGTTGCAGACTGTGATGAGAAGGACAATTGCCACAGCAATGCGTGGCTGGGCCCGCTAGTATATATATAAAACAAATAGCATATCTATATACCACTACACCACTATAATAGAACCATTACATAGCATATCAAAATTAATAACATCAACCATTATAAAACAATCAAATATGATGACATCACAACCCCACAATATTAACTAATACGAACCATAAACAATAATAACAAAATCATCATAATTGACAAAATAGGAACATAGAGAGGACTCAGATGGTGACATCCTCTCCAAATGATGGGTGTCCATTCTTTGGAAGGGGCTCAGTGTCTGATTGCCATAGGTGCTGTTTTTGGTAGCTATTAGCCAAACATGTATATTACATTTTAGGAAGACAGACTTGAAGGAATTCAGAGACATAAAGAGGGTTATTCCATGGCAAGAATGCTGGAAAGAAGAGGAGCAAGTGAAGGGTGGGCTCTCCTAAAACAAGAGCTCCTGTAAGCTCAAACCACAAGTATTCCAGTCAGATAGAAATAGAAACAGAATTCAAAAAAATTAAACTTTTTAACTTCCTCCCCCACCCCCAAGCAAAAGGTCATGTCATTGCTACAAACCTTAACAGTATCTTGCAATAACAACATGGGTTCTAAATTCTGGTTTTATTTATGTAGTTAGTTTACCGCATAGAGTTTAACATACTGATTAAAGAGGTAAAAGCTAAATGTTTATTGGGAAGTACATTTAGGATAGGAAAGAGGGAGAGATAGTAGCATGCTAGCTAGGAAGAGTCTCTGCCACTTCTCAGAAGCAGGATATTAGACCTGAGAGCGTCAGTCTAAGGACAGACAAGAAGTGGCACCAAAAAAAGGAAAGGTCAGTAACTTTACAGCCCTCTCTAGCTGCCCCCTGCTGAGCCTTCTTCTCAGTTCCTTTGCACATTAGACATTGCTACATCCAACACCCCTTCTCAAGGTTTAGTTTTCAAACACAAGATTCTTATGTAGACTTGCAAACCTGTCTTCAGGTAAGGGCTTGGTGAACGCTTCTGCAACCATTTCTTCTGTAGGACAGGACTGCAAGTCAACAAGCCAGTCTTCACCTGTTTCTCACAAGATGATACTGCACATATGTATGCTTTATCCTGGAGTTTATCTTCTCTGTCTGTGCAAGCTTTATGCTTCCTTGTTTATCTTCAAAAAGTTGTAGAGATTTGGGTTCATCTAGCCCAGTGGTGGCGAACCTATGGCATGGGTGCCAGAGGTAGCATTCAGAGCCCTCTCTGTGGGCACGCGTAAACAGAGTTCATCATGTGGAGGGAAATCGCCCCCCTCCCCCAATCTAGGCTGGCCAGGGCCGCTGGGCTTGATTATTAGCATTAAACCTAAGACCTAGTTTTGGGGAAGCAGTGTAGGTAACCCTGTTAAGCTGTTAAACCCTACTGATTTTCAAGTGAAGAACTAAAGCGTGATCCTTTACCTGAGAGAAAGCTCGGTTGCTGGCAATGGGGCTTGCTTCTGAGTAAACCCTCCTAGGGTCATGATTCACCCATTGGAAGAGTTGCACGGCTGCTTCAAAGCAAAGCCACCAACACCAAGCTTACTCCCAAGTAACGCACGCCTCAGAGCCAACCATTTTTTCTAAACTAAAACCTCAGTATTCAGGTTAAATGGCCGTTTTGGCCCTTTGCGATAAGTAAGTGGGTTTGGGGTTGCAATCTGGGCACTCGGTCTCAAAAAGATTCGCCATCACTGATCTAGCCCAAAGTCCTGCATCAGTTGCTGCATCCATTTAAGTTGTTTGCATGCTTCAGCTGCTGACAATATTCAGTTTCAGTGGATGACAGAGCGACACTTTCTTGTTTTCTGCTGCTCCAACTGATTGTTCATCCCCATAAAAGAACAAGTGTCTTTGGTATCTCCTGCCCAGTCTGTATCCATGTATTCCACCAGTTTGTGATTGGTGCTTACCAGTAACTTTAGCTTTAGATGCGTAGTGCCAGGTAGATATCTGGCAAGCCTCTTGCCTGCATTCCAGTCTCTTGTGTTTTAAATGACCTGCTAAATAAGGATTATTGACTTGAAGAAATCACACAGTGGGCCTGATGAAAAAAAAAACTAACTGCCCCATCTGGGGGAGGGCATGAATCCACATAGTGGGGGCAGTCTGGAGGTGTGGCCAGGGGAGGAGCCAATAACTCAAAAACACTAAAAAACCAACAGCCAATCAGAACATGGGACACCGGGCATGCCCAGATATGCTTTCGAAGTAAATACAGAAGTTCTCATGCAAAACATGCTGGAGTATTTCCTCCTGGTCTTCATTAGGTTCCTTTAAAAAACAGGCAGTCTTGCAGATGGGCATTCTGGGATAAAATAGACCCAGGTTAAAAAAAACCACAGTGGTATGCAGGTATAATTTTGCTGTTTGGAAACAAGTGTGGACTCTAATTTGGTGAACCAGGTCAGTTTCCCTACTCCCCCACATGAAGCCTGCTGGATGACGTTGAGCTAGTCACAGTTTTCTCAGAACTCTCTCAGTCCTACCTACCTTACAAGGAGTCTGTTGTAAGGAAAGAAAGGGAAGGAGTTTGTAAGCTGCTTTGAGACTCCTTATGGTTAAGAAAGGGTATAAATCCAAACTCTTCTTTTTTTCCACATTTCAGTCCACCATTTCATACTGATTAGCTGAGATTCCTGGCAAGTGGAACTTGAAATCATCCCTCATAGTATCACATACATTTTCTAAATGAAGAAATGTCTAAATAGGTCCATATAGCATCATTTGCAGCAACAAGAGCCTCCCGGTTCAGATGCAGTGTACCTGTGAATACCAGCTGCTGTGGAAATCAAACATTGGCAGAAGAGGGTTGTTGCTTTTGCATTCTGCTTGTGGACTTTGTGAAATCATTGTTGGCCACAGTTACAACTGCAATGGAGGCAAGATGGAGGCCAGAATGTGTAGGGCTCTGCTTAAGGGGCAGGTGCATGGCCCAGATATTGGAGTGGGGGTCCCATAGCAGAAACAAAAGGGAAGCTAGACTGTTTTCCTAGTCTCTCACTTAAAAGTCAGCCTTTGGGCATCACAAATGCCAAGATTCAGGAAACGTTCGCCTACCTGAGAGGCCGTTGCAGTCCCAGCAAGAGCTCACTCTTTAAACAGCTGGGGTTTCCAAGCTAATTTACCCAGGAAACGGATGCTTTTGCAGCCATAAGTGAGCCTGGTATATGGAGGTCAGAGCAGGCACTGTACGGTTTTTTATACTCCTGACAAAAAGTCAAGCTTGTGGGCTTCTCACTCTGCATTCAAAACCAAGGAAGACAGCTACAGGGACTTTAACGAGGCCTTAATTGGAGTGGAAGGGTTTCGGGATAGTGGACGGGTGGGCTTCAGGCTGAGAGGCCATCTCCTCCCTGGTCTGAATGACAAACAGGTTCATTGAGACCTACTGTTGAAACGGCTCCTTGCCAGTGATTAAGATGTAGCCACGAGCCACAATTTAGCAGCTGATCCAAAAGAGATGCGAGGTGAATCAGTGCCCAATTAATGCCTCTTCTCATAGACTCCAGAAACGGAGATATTTTCCATGGTGTTAGGCAGATCCTGTGCTTTTCTGGTGCCCCCTGGGTACACAACGTGTGTCAAACTTCCCCAGTGCTTGGGTGACAAGGGATTAGGAATGACCCAGCAATCATTACAGTTAAAAGTTAAGCAAGTTAAGAGGGTATCGCTCTAAGGAAGACACGAGGGACAGTCCATAGCTCAGGTCTAGAGTAGAAAAATCAATCAATCAGTTTTTTATTATGGTCATAGACCAATATAGACCAGCATAAAGTAGATAAATTGACCCACAAGTTTTAGCCTTTGAGAAGAAGGAGAAAAAGTTATCTTGATTCAATTTCTCCACCTGGTACATAGTCTTATACATTTCTATAGCATCTCCCCTTAACCGCATTTTTGTTAACTGTAAAGTCCCAAATTCCATAGTCTTTCTTTGTCAAGAAAGTGTTCTGATTCAGCTGTGTAAGGCAGGAGGGATCTATTGGGAATGGGACGGGTCTTTTCTGAATGCTTGCTGAGGACGCTCATAAAGTGGGGCCCGTGGCTCAATCGGGCCCACCCGTTGTGGGTGGGCACCGGCACAAGCTGCACGGCTGCCCATGGAAGGGTGGCAGCATGGCCTCAGGACCCAGCCAGCGCATGCACGGGGGCCGAGTCCTGATTGGCTCTGTGCCTTGCATGGGAGCCAAAAAGATAGCCACATCATATGCGGGCGCCAGCTGGCCGAAGACAGACCCACCCACCCATCCCTGTGTTGCATGCTTTAGGTTGTTAGATGTGTTTTGCTTCTGTTATGGCATAGCCAGCAGGTGGGATGCGCATGGGGGGGTGATGGATGAAAAAGGGGAACTGCGGGAGCTCTCCTGTTGGAATGCGAGCCACAGGTCGGGACACTCGGCAGGGGTGGAGTGAGCCAGAGGTCGGGACACTCAGCAGGGGCTACCAGGCTTGCGCCCTACTGGCAGATTGGGATGGGCGCCAGGAAGGGGCCCATCGCTCCCCTGGCACCCCAGCTCCAATCTGGCCTGTCACGATTAATTCCTCCAGCAGGCAGGCTGGGGAATTTGCTTGCCTCTGGAAAACAGCACTCATTCTGCCCGGAGGGTAGGATCATCCCATACCGCGTCATTTCTGCTTCCTATTAACTCCTTGCCAATAAATACATCTGGCTATGGCCAAATATTTACTCACAAAAGGAACATGTAGTGTCTTTATTTAGCAAGAAGGGTGCCTATAGGGCTTGGGCCGGCAGGGTCCCCCCTCGACCGGCAAACGTTGAGCCAATTCCGAACTGAGCTGAGGGAAACTTGCCCATTGCCCCTTAGTGTGAGCCGAATCCAAGCCGAATCTTCTGCATGAAACCCAATCTATCAACAACAACAAAGAACCTTTATTGGCATAACAACATTATATACACAGATCCACTTAACCAAGTAGAGGGAAACTAAAATAAATGTACAAGTAGAGAAGGCTGATGTTCAGGATTTGCTCCTAAAGCGCTGTTTTATATACCAATCCAAAAATTTGGTGACTGCATCGTTTGCATCACTACTGGGGCTGTCCAACAGAAAGGTAATCTTTTGCAAGTCAGATGCATACTCTTTTTTGAGTAGCAGGGGTGACAAGTATTTGACTCTGGGTACTGTGTAAAGTGGACAATAAAGTAAAATATGGTCTATAGCAGTGATGGCGAACCTATGGCACGGGTGCCAGAGGTGGCACTCGGAGCCCTCTCTGTGGGCACGCACACACAGCGTTTGTCATGTGGGGGTGAAAAATCACACACACACCCCACACACATCTAGGCTGGCCTGAGCCACTGAGCACAACGTGCAGGCACTGCAGTGAGCAGGGAGGACTCGGCTGGCGGGCCTGGTGCCTGTGCTCCGGGTGGCTGTTGCCTGCAAGGGTAGAGGAGGCAGAGATGCTAGAGAGGCACAGAGTGGTGCACATGGGACTTGCTGCAGGTTAGAGCAGGCTGGTTCCTGCTCGAGCAGGTGGGGGAGAGGAAGAGGGAGCCAACCGTTTTTTCTAAACGAAAACTTCAGCATTCAGGTTAAATTGCCGGGTTGGCACTTTGCGATAAATAAGTGGGGTTTGGGTTGCAATTTGGCACTCGGTATCAAAAAGGTTCGCCATCACTGGTCTATAGAGTCAACACAATTCCCGTTGCATATGCATAGCCTTTGGCGGTAAGGGGTTTTAGTGAATCTCCCTGTTGATACGGCTGATGGAAGGGCATTGCAACGGGCCAACATCATTGCTCTACGGAGCCTGGGCACGGTTATCTGGTGCACAATATATCTTCCCAAAGTTGGTGTTTTGTTTTGCTTTCGAAATTTGGCATCTTTGCAAAGTTAGCACGGCCAGATTGAAAAACTGGAGAGGGAAGCAGGCGCTCCGCCACTTAGCAGGGTGGGGGCGGGGGGGGGACAATTAAAGAGGGATTAATTGACAATGAGTTAGATAAAGTCAAGAGATGTTTCTATTCCTGGCCCAAGTGCCAATGAAGTGGCAAAGGGATTAAATGTAGGAATTAAAAGAAATATAACCATTCAAAGCTTTGACTGAGAACTCTTTTGTTGTTGTTTTTACACAGGGAAGCAGGAGTCTATGAGAAGAACCAGCGGGGGGGAATTCTCAAGGTAAGCTTATACTAAGGGCAGCCAGGAAATAATTAACTGACTTCCTGAGGGGAGTGTGTGTGGGAAAAAAGGACTTGGGGTTTTTTTAGTGAGGCAGGAAGAAAAGATGCTAATAGAAGGGAAATCAGCAGTGGGCTTACGATTCTGTGTTTCATTACTCCAGTATACAAAAGTTTGAAAGGAAATAAGAGCAGAGGAGTCGTTCAGGGGCCTTTCCGGCTCCTAAAATGAGATGTTTCAGCTCAGCCCTACCCAGCCATACATGAATGTGTGTTTAAAGCAGATTTGCATTTCATTTGCATAACTTATTCTCTGTCTGTTACTCCTGTGTAGGGACAAAGAACTCCGAAGGGTCCTGAAGCCCCAATGCCGGGTCAGAACACGTGTTCCTCAGTCTGTCATCTGAGATTTTCATCAAGATTTATCCAGTGGCCAGCTATGCGCAAACCTAACTTGGAAGCCGTGAGGGCTTGAAATCTGGCTTAAAATGAAGATATTGCTCTGTTGCAAGATGTCATTGCCATCGAGAGCCAGCGTGGTGTAGCAGTTCAGAGATGCACGACTCTGATCTAAAGAACTGGATTTGATTCCCTGTCCCTCCACATGAAGTCTGCTGGGTGATCTTCGGCTAGTCACAGTTTCCTCAGAACTCTCTCAGCCCACATGGAGGCAGGAACTGGCAAACCACCTCTGAACATCTCTTGCCTTCAAAACCCCACAGGGTCTCTGAAAGTCAGCTGTGACATGATGGCCCACACACACACACACACACACACACACACACACACACACACACACACGTATTTCTTTTGTTCTTTCTGTTCCTTCTTTCTGATCCATTCTGAATTCTTTCAAATCCAACTGGATTTAGAGATGAGCAACTATTTCATACTTAGTAGAAGAAGGAAAGTTTGGACGTATAACCTGTCTTTCTCAACCACACACAAAAAAATCTCAAAGTGGCTTGCAAACCTCTTTCTTTTCTCTCCCTATAACAGACACCTTCTGAAGTAGGTGGTGCTAAGAGAGTTCTGAAAGAACTGTGACTGGGCCAAAGTCACCCAGTAGGCTTCATGTGGAGGAGTGGGGAATCAAACCCAGTTCTTCAGATAGAGTCTGCCTGCCATGCTTAACCACTACACCACACTGGCTTTCTAGTTTTTTACATCTCTCCCCCACCCCCACAGCCCCTCTGTCCAGCTATTTGTCTTGCCTGCTTTTTGCTATTGGATTTTAGATTTGCATTGGTCTAGTGTACAATTTTATGGCAATATTCTCAGTGTATGTCATTTATTTGTACAATATGTTTATACTGTGTTGTGCTGATCTATTGATGCACTGAAAAAAATACAACCAAATCCAAGGAGATAGAAAATTGCATAATAATAAAGAATCTACAGGTTGGTTCTCATTAGGAAGAAGCAAGATGGAAAGGGGGCCTCTCAAATCAAAACCCCAAGGAAGAGATATCCAAAATCATCTCAATTTTGATTTACTTTCTTTATTTGTAAGATTGAGACTTCCTCGGTGGCCAATTCATGTAGTCCATAACATCTGGAGGGCCGCGAGTTTGACACCTATAACCTAAATGTTCCATTTGTTTGACATGCTACATGGCTGTCTTATTTGTTGGACTGATGAATTATGATTCAGTGACAGAGACACTCCTTTACATGGGGGACGCTCCAGGTAAGAACTTCAGCATCTCAGGTGGCAGGGAGGTTTAGGGAAGGAAATCCTTCTCTGCCTAAGAGGAACCCATTCTCTGAATCTGGAAGGTCATGGGTTCAATCCCAGTTAGAGAAATTTATGTAGAAAACGTTATGGGGGACAGTCTGTCTGAGAGATTGGCAAGATACTTATAGCTGGAGTAGATAACCCCAAGCTAGGTTGCCCAGTGTTCTGACTTTGACTTAAAACAGCTCAACGCACTGATTCTTTGCACGCTACCTTTAGTTTAGCCTTGGGGTCGGTGAGCCAAGCATCGGAGTCATGTTATATTTCAGTTGGGTTAAAATTAAAGACATCTGCGGGGGGGGGGGGACTACCTGTGGGAGTTTAGTTCTTAAAAGTCAGCACGTGCACTCAGAGAGACGGTTGATTTATAGGAATGATTTTTAAAAGCGTCGTCATCCTTGCTGAAGGCCCCCGGGGAGTTTCTCTCATTCTCCCCCATTCTCCCCCGCCCCCCACCATCTTAATATTTTAGCTGCCACCCAAAGCACACTAAGAGGCCACTGAGGGGTTGCTGCCAGGAGAAAAAAATTAATTTAAGACCCATCAACTGATGTGTCACTTTCATAATGAGAAAATGAAGAGCCTTCTGCCCTAATATAAATCATTATATTAAGCTGGGGCTTACAGTGGAATACATGACTCCTTGGTGTCTGGGTTTTTTCCCCCCTCCTCCTTTCTGGCATGCATATGCACACTTCAAAAGAAGGCTTCCGAGGATAGTTTGGTGGATCCTTGGAACATAGGATGTGAAAAGAGTCGAAGGCACATTCCCAAGGATTTGGGTTAGTTGCTTCTGCACTCTGAAAAGAACGCAATAGCAACGGTTGATTAGTCGATCGCAGGAGCAGCAGTGGTGTAGTGGTTAAGAGCAGGTGCACTCTAATCTGGAGGATCTGGGTTTGATTCCCCGCTCTGCCACTTGAGCTGTGGAGGCTTATCTGGGGAATTTAGATTAGCCTGTGCACTCCCACACACGCCAGCTCGGTGACCTTGGGCTCTCAGCCCCACCCACCTCACAGGGTGTTTCTTATGGGGGGGGGGGAAGGGAAAGGAGATTGTCAGCCCCTTTGAGTCTCCTTACAGGAGAGAAAGGGGGGATATAAATCCAACTGTTCTTCATGTGCCCTGCACTGAATGTAGGATGAATGTTCATCACTTCATGAGTGTGACATCAAGCAAAATGATATATGTAACGGAACCAGGATATTTTAACTCTGTTCAGTTTCCACTTTTTCCTCAAAAACTGAAAGCCACATCCTTGAATCTTCAAAAAAAAGTTTTGCAAACATTCAAAATCAGTAAATGTGCTGGATGTGTGCACAATCACACTGTTCACCTCCACCTCTTATCTGTTATTTTTGTTGAATGTGAAATGTCAATTTTAAAAAGATATATAAATATATATGTATTAGCATCCCTCTGGGTGTACAGTTTGGGGGGGGGGGGGGGTGGGGGGGGGGGGGGGTGGGGGGGGGGGGGGGTGGGGGGGGGGGGGGGTGGGGGGGGGGGGGGGTGGGGGGGGGGGGGGGTGGGGGGGGGGGGGGGTGGGGGGGGGGGGGGGTGGGGGGGGGGGGGGGTGGGGGGGGGGGGGGGTGGGGGGGGGGGGGGGTGGGGGGGGGGGGGGGTGGGGGGGGGGGGGGGTGGGGGGGGGGGGGGGTGGGGGGGGGGGGGGGTGGGGGGGGGGGGGGGTGGGGGGGGGGGGGGGTGGGGGGGGGGGGGGGTGGGGGGGGGGGGGGGTGGGGGGGGGGGGGGGTGGGGGGGGGGGGGGGTGGGGGGGGGGGGGGGTGGGGGGGGGGGGGGGTGGGGGGGGGGGGGGGTGGGGGGGGGGGGGGGTGGGGGGGGGGGGGGGTGGGGGGGGGGGGGGGTGGGGGGGGGGGGGGGTGGGGGGGGGGGGGGGTGGGGGGGGGGGGGGGTGGGGGGGGGGGGGGGTGGGGGGGGGGGGGGGTGGGGGGGGGGGGGGGTGGGGGGGGGGGGGGGTGGGGGGGGGGGGGGGTGGGGGGGGGGGGGGGTGGGGGGGGGGGGGGGTGGGGGGGGGGGGGGGTGGGGGGGGGGGGGGGTGGGGGGGGGGGGGGGTGGGGGGGGGGGGGGGTGGGGGGGGGGGGGGGTGGGGGGGGGGGGGGGTGGGGGGGGGGGGGGGTGGGGGGGGGGGGGGGTGGGGGGGGGGGGGGGTGGGGGGGGGGGGGGGTGGGGGGGGGGGGGGGTGGGGGGGGGGGGGGGTGGGGGGGGGGGGGGGTGGGGGGGGGGGGGGGTGGGGGGGGGGGGGGGTGGGGGGGGGGGGGGGTGGGGGGGGGGGGGGGTGGGGGGGGGGGGGGGTGGGGGGGGGGGGGGGTGGGGGGGGGGGGGGGTGGGGGGGGGGGGGGGTGGGGGGGGGGGGGGGTGGGGGGGGGGGGGGGTGGGGGGGGGGGGGGGTGGGGGGGGGGGGGGGTGGGGGGGGGGGGGGGTGGGGGGGGGGGGGGGTGGGGGGGGGGGGGGGTGGGGGGGGGGGGGGGTGGGGGGGGGGGGGGGTGGGGGGGGGGGGGGGTGGGGGGGGGGGGGGGTGGGGGGGGGGGGGGGTGGGGGGGGGGGGGGGTGGGGGGGGGGGGGGGTGGGGGGGGGGGGGGGTGGGGGGGGGGGGGGGTGGGGGGGGGGGGGGGTGGGGGGGGGGGGGGGTGGGGGGGGGGGGGGGTGGGGGGGGGGGGGGGTGGGGGGGGGGGGGGGTGGGGGGGGGGGGGGGTGGGGGGGGGGGGGGGTGGGGGGGGGGGGGGGTGGGGGGGGGGGGGGGTGGGGGGGGGGGGGGGTGGGGGGGGGGGGGGGTGGGGGGGGGGGGGGGTGGGGGGGGGGGGGGGTGGGGGGGGGGGGGGGTGGGGGGGGGGGGGGGTGGGGGGGGGGGGGGGTGGGGGGGGGGGGGGGTGGGGGGGGGGGGGGGTGGGGGGGGGGGGGGGTGGGGGGGGGGGGGGGTGGGGGGGGGGGGGGGTGGGGGGGGGGGGGGGTGGGGGGGGGGGGGGGTGGGGGGGGGGGGGGGTGGGGGGGGGGGGGGGTGGGGGGGGGGGGGGGTGGGGGGGGGGGGGGGTGGGGGGGGGGGGGGGTGGGGGGGGGGGGGGGTGGGGGGGGGGGGGGGTGGGGGGGGGGGGGGGTGGGGGGGGGGGGGGGTGGGGGGGGGGGGGGGTGGGGGGGGGGGGGGGTGGGGGGGGGGGGGGGTGGGGGGGGGGGGGGGTGGGGGGGGGGGGGGGTGGGGGGGGGGGGGGGTGGGGGGGGGGGGGGGTGGGGGGGGGGGGGGGTGGGGGGGGGGGGGGGTGGGGGGGGGGGGGGGTGGGGGGGGGGGGGGGTGGGGGGGGGGGGGGGTGGGGGGGGGGGGGGGTGGGGGGGGGGGGGGGTGGGGGGGGGGGGGGGTGGGGGGGGGGGGGGGTGGGGGGGGGGGGGGGTGGGGGGGGGGGGGGGTGGGGGGGGGGGGGGGTGGGGGGGGGGGGGGGTGGGGGGGGGGGGGGGTGGGGGGGGGGGGGGGTGGGGGGGGGGGGGGGTGGGGGGGGGGGGGGGTGGGGGGGGGGGGGGGTGGGGGGGGGGGGGGGTGGGGGGGGGGGGGGGTGGGGGGGGGGGGGGGTGGGGGGGGGGGGGGGTGGGGGGGGGGGGGGGTGGGGGGGGGGGGGGGTGGGGGGGGGGGGGGGTGGGGGGGGGGGGGGGTGGGGGGGGGGGGGGGTGGGGGGGGGGGGGGGTGGGGGGGGGGGGGGGTGGGGGGGGGGGGGGGTGGGGGGGGGGGGGGGTGGGGGGGGGGGGGGGTGGGGGGGGGGGGGGGTGGGGGGGGGGGGGGGTGGGGGGGGGGGGGGGTGGGGGGGGGGGGGGGTGGGGGGGGGGGGGGGTGGGGGGGGGGGGGGGTGGGGGGGGGGGGGGGTGGGGGGGGGGGGGGGTGGGGGGGGGGGGGGGTGGGGGGGGGGGGGGGTGGGGGGGGGGGGGGGTGGGGGGGGGGGGGGGTGGGGGGGGGGGGGGGTGGGGGGGGGGGGGGGTGGGGGGGGGGGGGGGTGGGGGGGGGGGGGGGTGGGGGGGGGGGGGGGTGGGGGGGGGGGGGGGTGGGGGGGGGGGGGGGTGGGGGGGGGGGGGGGTGGGGGGGGGGGGGGGTGGGGGGGGGGGGGGGTGGGGGGGGGGGGGGGTGGGGGGGGGGGGGGGTGGGGGGGGGGGGGGGTGGGGGGGGGGGGGGGTGGGGGGGGGGGGGGGTGGGGGGGGGGGGGGGTGGGGGGGGGGGGGGGTGGGGGGGGGGGGGGGTGGGGGGGGGGGGGGGTGGGGGGGGGGGGGGGTGGGGGGGGGGGGGGGTGGGGGGGGGGGGGGGTGGGGGGGGGGGGGGGTGGGGGGGGGGGGGGGTGGGGGGGGGGGGGGGTGGGGGGGGGGGGGGGTGGGGGGGGGGGGGGGTGGGGGGGGGGGGGGGTGGGGGGGGGGGGGGGTGGGGGGGGGGGGGGGTGGGGGGGGGGGGGGGTGGGGGGGGGGGGGGGTGGGGGGGGGGGGGGGTGGGGGGGGGGGGGGGTGGGGGGGGGGGGGGGTGGGGGGGGGGGGGGGTGGGGGGGGGGGGGGGTGGGGGGGGGGGGGGGTGGGGGGGGGGGGGGGTGGGGGGGGGGGGGGGTGGGGGGGGGGGGGGGTGGGGGGGGGGGGGGGTGGGGGGGGGGGGGGGTGGGGGGGGGGGGGGGTGGGGGGGGGGGGGGGTGGGGGGGGGGGGGGGTGGGGGGGGGGGGGGGTGGGGGGGGGGGGGGGTGGGGGGGGGGGGGGGTGGGGGGGGGGGGGGGTGGGGGGGGGGGGGGGTGGGGGGGGGGGGGGGTGGGGGGGGGGGGGGGTGGGGGGGGGGGGGGGTGGGGGGGGGGGGGGGTGGGGGGGGGGGGGGGTGGGGGGGGGGGGGGGTGGGGGGGGGGGGGGGTGGGGGGGGGGGGGGGTGGGGGGGGGGGGGGGTGGGGGGGGGGGGGGGTGGGGGGGGGGGGGGGTGGGGGGGGGGGGGGGTGGGGGGGGGGGGGGGTGGGGGGGGGGGGGGGTGGGGGGGGGGGGGGGTGGGGGGGGGGGGGGGTGGGGGGGGGGGGGGGTGGGGGGGGGGGGGGGTGGGGGGGGGGGGGGGTGGGGGGGGGGGGGGGTGGGGGGGGGGGGGGGTGGGGGGGGGGGGGGGTGGGGGGGGGGGGGGGTGGGGGGGGGGGGGGGTGGGGGGGGGGGGGGGTGGGGGGGGGGGGGGGTGGGGGGGGGGGGGGGTGGGGGGGGGGGGGGGTGGGGGGGGGGGGGGGTGGGGGGGGGGGGGGGTGGGGGGGGGGGGGGGTGGGGGGGGGGGGGGGTGGGGGGGGGGGGGGGTGGGGGGGGGGGGGGGTGGGGGGGGGGGGGGGTGGGGGGGGGGGGGGGTGGGGGGGGGGGGGGGTGGGGGGGGGGGGGGGTGGGGGGGGGGGGGGGTGGGGGGGGGGGGGGGTGGGGGGGGGGGGGGGTGGGGGGGGGGGGGGGTGGGGGGGGGGGGGGGTGGGGGGGGGGGGGGGTGGGGGGGGGGGGGGGTGGGGGGGGGGGGGGGTGGGGGGGGGGGGGGGTGGGGGGGGGGGGGGGTGGGGGGGGGGGGGGGTGGGGGGGGGGGGGGGTGGGGGGGGGGGGGGGTGGGGGGGGGGGGGGGTGGGGGGGGGGGGGGGTGGGGGGGGGGGGGGGTGGGGGGGGGGGGGGGTGGGGGGGGGGGGGGGTGGGGGGGGGGGGGGGTGGGGGGGGGGGGGGGTGGGGGGGGGGGGGGGTGGGGGGGGGGGGGGGTGGGGGGGGGGGGGGGTGGGGGGGGGGGGGGGTGGGGGGGGGGGGGGGTGGGGGGGGGGGGGGGTGGGGGGGGGGGGGGGTGGGGGGGGGGGGGGGTGGGGGGGGGGGGGGGTGGGGGGGGGGGGGGGTGGGGGGGGGGGGGGGTGGGGGGGGGGGGGGGTGGGGGGGGGGGGGGGTGGGGGGGGGGGGGGGTGGGGGGGGGGGGGGGTGGGGGGGGGGGGGGGTGGGGGGGGGGGGGGGTGGGGGGGGGGGGGGGTGGGGGGGGGGGGGGGTGGGGGGGGGGGGGGGTGGGGGGGGGGGGGGGTGGGGGGGGGGGGGGGTGGGGGGGGGGGGGGGTGGGGGGGGGGGGGGGTGGGGGGGGGGGGGGGTGGGGGGGGGGGGGGGTGGGGGGGGGGGGGGGTGGGGGGGGGGGGGGGTGGGGGGGGGGGGGGGTGGGGGGGGGGGGGGGTGGGGGGGGGGGGGGGTGGGGGGGGGGGGGGGTGGGGGGGGGGGGGGGTGGGGGGGGGGGGGGGTGGGGGGGGGGGGGGGTGGGGGGGGGGGGGGGTGGGGGGGGGGGGGGGTGGGGGGGGGGGGGGGTGGGGGGGGGGGGGGGTGGGGGGGGGGGGGGGTGGGGGGGGGGGGGGGTGGGGGGGGGGGGGGGTGGGGGGGGGGGGGGGTGGGGGGGGGGGGGGGTGGGGGGGGGGGGGGGTGGGGGGGGGGGGGGGTGGGGGGGGGGGGGGGTGGGGGGGGGGGGGGGTGGGGGGGGGGGGGGGTGGGGGGGGGGGGGGGTGGGGGGGGGGGGGGGTGGGGGGGGGGGGGGGTGGGGGGGGGGGGGGGTGGGGGGGGGGGGGGGTGGGGGGGGGGGGGGGTGGGGGGGGGGGGGGGTGGGGGGGGGGGGGGGTGGGGGGGGGGGGGGGTGGGGGGGGGGGGGGGTGGGGGGGGGGGGGGGTGGGGGGGGGGGGGGGTGGGGGGGGGGGGGGGTGGGGGGGGGGGGGGGTGGGGGGGGGGGGGGGTGGGGGGGGGGGGGGGTGGGGGGGGGGGGGGGTGGGGGGGGGGGGGGGTGGGGGGGGGGGGGGGTGGGGGGGGGGGGGGGTGGGGGGGGGGGGGGGTGGGGGGGGGGGGGGGTGGGGGGGGGGGGGGGTGGGGGGGGGGGGGGGTGGGGGGGGGGGGGGGTGGGGGGGGGGGGGGGTGGGGGGGGGGGGGGGTGGGGGGGGGGGGGGGTGGGGGGGGGGGGGGGTGGGGGGGGGGGGGGGTGGGGGGGGGGGGGGGTGGGGGGGGGGGGGGGTGGGGGGGGGGGGGGGTGGGGGGGGGGGGGGGTGGGGGGGGGGGGGGGTGGGGGGGGGGGGGGGTGGGGGGGGGGGGGGGTGGGGGGGGGGGGGGGTGGGGGGGGGGGGGGGTGGGGGGGGGGGGGGGTGGGGGGGGGGGGGGGTGGGGGGGGGGGGGGGTGGGGGGGGGGGGGGGTGGGGGGGGGGGGGGGTGGGGGGGGGGGGGGGTGGGGGGGGGGGGGGGTGGGGGGGGGGGGGGGTGGGGGGGGGGGGGGGTGGGGGGGGGGGGGGGTGGGGGGGGGGGGGGGTGGGGGGGGGGGGGGGTGGGGGGGGGGGGGGGTGGGGGGGGGGGGGGGTGGGGGGGGGGGGGGGTGGGGGGGGGGGGGGGTGGGGGGGGGGGGGGGTGGGGGGGGGGGGGGGTGGGGGGGGGGGGGGGTGGGGGGGGGGGGGGGTGGGGGGGGGGGGGGGTGGGGGGGGGGGGGGGTGGGGGGGGGGGGGGGTGGGGGGGGGGGGGGGTGGGGGGGGGGGGGGGTGGGGGGGGGGGGGGGTGGGGGGGGGGGGGGGTGGGGGGGGGGGGGGGTGGGGGGGGGGGGGGGTGGGGGGGGGGGGGGGTGGGGGGGGGGGGGGGTGGGGGGGGGGGGGGGTGGGGGGGGGGGGGGGTGGGGGGGGGGGGGGGTGGGGGGGGGGGGGGGTGGGGGGGGGGGGGGGTGGGGGGGGGGGGGGGTGGGGGGGGGGGGGGGTGGGGGGGGGGGGGGGTGGGGGGGGGGGGGGGTGGGGGGGGGGGGGGGTGGGGGGGGGGGGGGGTGGGGGGGGGGGGGGGTGGGGGGGGGGGGGGGTGGGGGGGGGGGGGGGTGGGGGGGGGGGGGGGTGGGGGGGGGGGGGGGTGGGGGGGGGGGGGGGTGGGGGGGGGGGGGGGTGGGGGGGGGGGGGGGTGGGGGGGGGGGGGGGTGGGGGGGGGGGGGGGTGGGGGGGGGGGGGGGTGGGGGGGGGGGGGGGTGGGGGGGGGGGGGGGTGGGGGGGGGGGGGGGTGGGGGGGGGGGGGGGTGGGGGGGGGGGGGGGTGGGGGGGGGGGGGGGTGGGGGGGGGGGGGGGTGGGGGGGGGGGGGGGTGGGGGGGGGGGGGGGTGGGGGGGGGGGGGGGTGGGGGGGGGGGGGGGTGGGGGGGGGGGGGGGTGGGGGGGGGGGGGGGTGGGGGGGGGGGGGGGTGGGGGGGGGGGGGGGTGGGGGGGGGGGGGGGTGGGGGGGGGGGGGGGTGGGGGGGGGGGGGGGTGGGGGGGGGGGGGGGTGGGGGGGGGGGGGGGTGGGGGGGGGGGGGGGTGGGGGGGGGGGGGGGTGGGGGGGGGGGGGGGTGGGGGGGGGGGGGGGTGGGGGGGGGGGGGGGTGGGGGGGGGGGGGGGTGGGGGGGGGGGGGGGTGGGGGGGGGGGGGGGTGGGGGGGGGGGGGGGTGGGGGGGGGGGGGGGTGGGGGGGGGGGGGGGTGGGGGGGGGGGGGGGTGGGGGGGGGGGGGGGTGGGGGGGGGGGGGGGTGGGGGGGGGGGGGGGTGGGGGGGGGGGGGGGTGGGGGGGGGGGGGGGTGGGGGGGGGGGGGGGTGGGGGGGGGGGGGGGTGGGGGGGGGGGGGGGTGGGGGGGGGGGGGGGTGGGGGGGGGGGGGGGTGGGGGGGGGGGGGGGTGGGGGGGGGGGGGGGTGGGGGGGGGGGGGGGTGGGGGGGGGGGGGGGTGGGGGGGGGGGGGGGTGGGGGGGGGGGGGGGTGGGGGGGGGGGGGGGTGGGGGGGGGGGGGGGTGGGGGGGGGGGGGGGTGGGGGGGGGGGGGGGTGGGGGGGGGGGGGGGTGGGGGGGGGGGGGGGTGGGGGGGGGGGGGGGTGGGGGGGGGGGGGGGTGGGGGGGGGGGGGGGTGGGGGGGGGGGGGGGTGGGGGGGGGGGGGGGTGGGGGGGGGGGGGGGTGGGGGGGGGGGGGGGTGGGGGGGGGGGGGGGTGGGGGGGGGGGGGGGTGGGGGGGGGGGGGGGTGGGGGGGGGGGGGGGTGGGGGGGGGGGGGGGTGGGGGGGGGGGGGGGTGGGGGGGGGGGGGGGTGGGGGGGGGGGGGGGTGGGGGGGGGGGGGGGTGGGGGGGGGGGGGGGTGGGGGGGGGGGGGGGTGGGGGGGGGGGGGGGTGGGGGGGGGGGGGGGTGGGGGGGGGGGGGGGTGGGGGGGGGGGGGGGTGGGGGGGGGGGGGGGTGGGGGGGGGGGGGGGTGGGGGGGGGGGGGGGTGGGGGGGGGGGGGGGTGGGGGGGGGGGGGGGTGGGGGGGGGGGGGGGTGGGGGGGGGGGGGGGTGGGGGGGGGGGGGGGTGGGGGGGGGGGGGGGTGGGGGGGGGGGGGGGTGGGGGGGGGGGGGGGTGGGGGGGGGGGGGGGTGGGGGGGGGGGGGGGTGGGGGGGGGGGGGGGTGGGGGGGGGGGGGGGTGGGGGGGGGGGGGGGTGGGGGGGGGGGGGGGTGGGGGGGGGGGGGGGTGGGGGGGGGGGGGGGTGGGGGGGGGGGGGGGTGGGGGGGGGGGGGGGTGGGGGGGGGGGGGGGTGGGGGGGGGGGGGGGTGGGGGGGGGGGGGGGTGGGGGGGGGGGGGGGTGGGGGGGGGGGGGGGTGGGGGGGGGGGGGGGTGGGGGGGGGGGGGGGTGGGGGGGGGGGGGGGTGGGGGGGGGGGGGGGTGGGGGGGGGGGGGGGTGGGGGGGGGGGGGGGTGGGGGGGGGGGGGGGTGGGGGGGGGGGGGGGTGGGGGGGGGGGGGGGTGGGGGGGGGGGGGGGTGGGGGGGGGGGGGGGTGGGGGGGGGGGGGGGTGGGGGGGGGGGGGGGTGGGGGGGGGGGGGGGTGGGGGGGGGGGGGGGTGGGGGGGGGGGGGGGTGGGGGGGGGGGGGGGTGGGGGGGGGGGGGGGTGGGGGGGGGGGGGGGTGGGGGGGGGGGGGGGTGGGGGGGGGGGGGGGTGGGGGGGGGGGGGGGTGGGGGGGGGGGGGGGTGGGGGGGGGGGGGGGTGGGGGGGGGGGGGGGTGGGGGGGGGGGGGGGTGGGGGGGGGGGGGGGTGGGGGGGGGGGGGGGTGGGGGGGGGGGGGGGTGGGGGGGGGGGGGGGTGGGGGGGGGGGGGGGTGGGGGGGGGGGGGGGTGGGGGGGGGGGGGGGTGGGGGGGGGGGGGGGTGGGGGGGGGGGGGGGTGGGGGGGGGGGGGGGTGGGGGGGGGGGGGGGTGGGGGGGGGGGGGGGTGGGGGGGGGGGGGGGTGGGGGGGGGGGGGGGTGGGGGGGGGGGGGGGTGGGGGGGGGGGGGGGTGGGGGGGGGGGGGGGTGGGGGGGGGGGGGGGTGGGGGGGGGGGGGGGTGGGGGGGGGGGGGGGTGGGGGGGGGGGGGGGTGGGGGGGGGGGGGGGTGGGGGGGGGGGGGGGTGGGGGGGGGGGGGGGTGGGGGGGGGGGGGGGTGGGGGGGGGGGGGGGTGGGGGGGGGGGGGGGTGGGGGGGGGGGGGGGTGGGGGGGGGGGGGGGTGGGGGGGGGGGGGGGTGGGGGGGGGGGGGGGTGGGGGGGGGGGGGGGTGGGGGGGGGGGGGGGTGGGGGGGGGGGGGGGTGGGGGGGGGGGGGGGTGGGGGGGGGGGGGGGTGGGGGGGGGGGGGGGTGGGGGGGGGGGGGGGTGGGGGGGGGGGGGGGTGGGGGGGGGGGGGGGTGGGGGGGGGGGGGGGTGGGGGGGGGGGGGGGTGGGGGGGGGGGGGGGTGGGGGGGGGGGGGGGTGGGGGGGGGGGGGGGTGGGGGGGGGGGGGGGTGGGGGGGGGGGGGGGTGGGGGGGGGGGGGGGTGGGGGGGGGGGGGGGTGGGGGGGGGGGGGGGTGGGGGGGGGGGGGGGTGGGGGGGGGGGGGGGTGGGGGGGGGGGGGGGTGGGGGGGGGGGGGGGTGGGGGGGGGGGGGGGTGGGGGGGGGGGGGGGTGGGGGGGGGGGGGGGTGGGGGGGGGGGGGGGTGGGGGGGGGGGGGGGTGGGGGGGGGGGGGGGTGGGGGGGGGGGGGGGTGGGGGGGGGGGGGGGTGGGGGGGGGGGGGGGTGGGGGGGGGGGGGGGTGGGGGGGGGGGGGGGTGGGGGGGGGGGGGGGTGGGGGGGGGGGGGGGTGGGGGGGGGGGGGGGTGGGGGGGGGGGGGGGTGGGGGGGGGGGGGGGTGGGGGGGGGGGGGGGTGGGGGGGGGGGGGGGTGGGGGGGGGGGGGGGTGGGGGGGGGGGGGGGTGGGGGGGGGGGGGGGTGGGGGGGGGGGGGGGTGGGGGGGGGGGGGGGTGGGGGGGGGGGGGGGTGGGGGGGGGGGGGGGTGGGGGGGGGGGGGGGTGGGGGGGGGGGGGGGTGGGGGGGGGGGGGGGTGGGGGGGGGGGGGGGTGGGGGGGGGGGGGGGTGGGGGGGGGGGGGGGTGGGGGGGGGGGGGGGTGGGGGGGGGGGGGGGTGGGGGGGGGGGGGGGTGGGGGGGGGGGGGGGTGGGGGGGGGGGGGATCCCCTCCCTCCCTCCCCTCCCTTGCATGCCACCCCTCCCTCCCCTTCCCTTACATGCCTACTATAGTTGCTATGTCTACAGGGTTTCAATCTGCACAAAATGCTGTGTCTACAGGGCTTCAATCTGCACAAAAGCTTAAATTCATTAGCAGTTCCTCCCCTTGGGTTGAGCAAGAAAAACGTGGGCTTTACCAGTAAGCCAGACCACCCTATCAAATATGTGTCATGCACACGGGCAGGCAAAATAAAAAAAAAGAAATGTTGAGTGTGGAGTCAAAAGTCAAAGAAATTAAAGAGGCCCAGTCTGTTTCATACATACAAAAGAAAGACCTGGTGAACATTCACAACAGCAATAAGAGGTGATAACACAATCTTGCTAGACTTGCTAAGTCAATTTTCACACCTCTAGTGCGAGAGGAACCCATAACTATCTGCCGTGAAGCAGACAGACCGCTAGACTTCTCCCCCTTGAAGGTGTCTTGCAAGCGTACATTTTTGGCCTGCAACCAATTTGGCAGCCAAAGGGAGATGCATTGCTTCGAGTTAATTTATAAGATCATGGACAGCGAGAGAGTCCATTTAATTGAAAGATGTAATTATCAGGTGTTGGAGGCGAAGGGCCTCATTAATTTCACAGACATTCTAGTTGACTGAACTGTCCTCATTTCAATTTTTCACTCCTTACCACGGCTTAAGCTGTGCATTACAGAGAAACCAAAGAGAAACAAGGAATCTCTCCGAGCATCCTGCCAGCAGAGATTGCTCCAATATATGACCCAATATGGAACCTACACCTTAGGGCAGCTTCCTTGGAGAACTCTTCTTCTTAATGGAAACTTTTGAATGAAGGAAACAGCTGCCATTGTACAGAAAGGAGGCTATGGTTGTAGACGTTTTTGTACTGACACATGTCCTTGGGCACTGGCAAACATCTTGATAGGCGCAGTCTGTACAGTACACCTATCACATATGCAACCCTATGCAAATAAATTCTGAAAAGAGTTGCACCCTTCTAAGTCTTCCATGGACTTTGGAGGGTCTAATTTTGTTAAGGATTGTACTGACAGCATGGAGGAGACTTGGGGATAGACCTCTATGCACATCACAGACTTTATGTGTCCCACCTATAGACTGCTGGGAAGATTCACATTTGGAACTGAAATCCTTAGGTGTGCAGACTGTGGCACATAGGAAGAGGGTGAGGGAACCCTGCTCATTCCATTTTCCCTACCTGGAACAGCCCTAGGGAACAATTATTTAACACATTAGGGGGAATGTACATGCACCCAATATAGGTATCTGTATCTGAATGTCTATGTATCAATAGCTACACATTTTTTCCCTCCAATTAGAAAAATAGTGGCTCCTTAGGGGTCATTTCAGATTAGAAAAATAGCCCAGGGGAAGGTTTGAGTCTCCTTTCCCCATGTGCTTGACTCTTATCCAGATCAGCCCCACTCCCCTGCATACACAAACACACACATATCTGGGGATGAACTACCAAGCACAAGAATGTCAGTCTATATCTGATCAAAAGCCTTTGCGGAGACCACCTGGTGGTTGCAAGAACTTCATGACACATCAACCTGACCTTCATGTATTGTTGAGGGCTTTCACGGCCAGATTCAACTGGTTGTTGTGAGTTTTCCTGGCTGTGTATAACAGAGAGAAGTCTGTTATACACTGTGTCCCTTCTTGATCCAGAGTGCCTCCATTTTCTGGGTCTGTTGGAGCATTTCCTCCCCATACAGGTGTTCAATGTATTGTCGAAGGCTTCCACGGCTGGATTCAACTGGACACAGTGTATAACAGACTTCCCTCTGTGATACACCTCTGAAGATGCCAGCCACAGATGCAGGTGAAACGTTAGGAACAAGATCTACCAGGTCACGGCCACACAGGCCGGAAAACTCACAACAACCAACTGACCTTCATGCTTTACATGCAGATTGATTTGTTTACTGTTTCAGTTATTTTATTTGCAGGCTCAGGGTGGCTTCCAACATCAGACCATGAAAAACATGCCTTAAAATACAGATGGTGGCTAAACAGCCTGATCTTAAATACTAAAATTCCAGAAACATCTTACAACTACATCTCAATCGAAATCACAACAAGGAAGGGTGGGAAGGGAGAGAGAGAGGAAGGCCTTTTTGAAGGGAAAAGAACAGTAGCTGCCTCAACCATATGCCTGGTAGAACTGCTCTGTTTTACAGGCCCTGGAGAATTTGTATCAGATCCAGAGGGCCTGGATCTCAGCAGACAGCGTGTTCCACCAGTTTGGAGCCCGGCCTGACCAGTGGTGGGATCCAAAAATTTTAGTAACAGGTTCCCATGGTGGTGGGATTCAAACTGTGGCGTAGCGCCAATCAGGCTGGGCGGGGCACAACAGGGGCGTGGCCAGGAATTCTGGGGGCGGGGCATTCCTGGGTGGGGCTGTGGCAAGGACGCAGCCGCTGCGCCGGTTCTTGGGCGGGAAACGAATGCATGCAGGCGCAGGCTGCCACGCATGCCGGTGCACCTCCTGCTAGACAGCTTCAAGTTCTGCAAGCTACTGCTGAGAGGAGGGGTGTAACTAAGGCAAAAATCACATGGCAAAATCACCAATTAATAACCCCCTCTCAGCACACACAAATAATTAGTAACCTACTCTCAGGAACCTGTGAGAACCTGCTGGATCCCACCTCTGGTCTTGGCCCTGTTGAGGCCAGCTAGACATCTTTCGAGCCAGGGACCACACTGCTATTTCCCAATTGCAACATTCTTCAGGGGACATATTGGGAGGGATGGTTCTGCAAATACAATGGCTCAGACAGATTTTTTTCCCATCTCCCATTCAAAGGTTCTCTCAAGTCGCTAAACTGGGGAACACTTTTGGAGAGCCACTGCAATTCAGAGCAGGTAGTAGTTGGCTTGAGGGACCCATGGTTGGAGTTAGTACAAAACCATGTCCAATGTTCAAACACAGCATCGGAGCCCCCGCCGTTAGATCTGTACGTCAGAGTTCTCTTTGGTGTTCTCCCCTCTCCCTCTTCCCGGCAGATGCTCTCCCGGAACATCCATCGCCGCATTGAATATGCTCTTTGGTGTGCCAGCCTGCATTCATGATTTATTTAGGCTGGCACTGCTGCACATCTCAAGGCCAGCACTCCCCAATTCGTCACCGTCCGCGCCTCGGCCCCGTACACAAACATTGGCTTTTGCTGCATCAGCATCTTTGACTGCGGAAGAGAAATACCCATTGTTAATCACTATAGCAACCGCAATTTGGTCCTTGGTAGTTTTGTTCACATGTTGCTTTGAGAGCAATCCTTCCCCCACGCCCCCCATTTAATATTAACCTGCCCTTGTTGATGGAAACGCTCTAGCCTTCATCAAGCAGAAGTATTTATAATTTAACAGAATGGCAGCGAGCCGGTGTGTGTGCATTGAATAGCGAGCGGTGCTTTTAAGCGATGCAGCCCAGACCAGGGCTCAGATTGTGCATGCAGGAAGGGGGTTGAGTCTGAATACCAGTTTATGCACTACATGAACACCATGCATGATGTCTTAAGGCATGGGCACATGGTAGAAGTTGGGCACATGGTAGAAGTAGGGGTGAGGGTCTTTTTTCTTTTTAACTTGTAAGTTCACTTTTTTAACCCAACTTTGGTTCTCCGGCAGCTTATATCTGTTTAAAAGGAGCAGCAGTGGCGTAGTGGTTAAGAGCAGGTGCATTCTAATCTTGAGGAACCGGGTTTGATTCCCTCTCTGCCACTTGAGCTGTGGAGGCTTATCTGGGGAATTCAGAATAACCTGTGCACTCCCACACACGCCAGCTGGGTGACCTGGGGCTAGTCACAGTTCTTCTGAGCTCTCTCAGCCCCACCTACCTCACAGGGTGTTTGTTGTGAGGGGGGAAGGGCAAGGAGATTGTAAACCCCTTTGAATCTCCTACGGGAGAGAAGGAGGGGATATAAATCCAAACTCCTACTCCTCCTCCTCCTCCTCCTCCTCCTCCTCTTCTTCTTCTTCTTCTTCTTCTTCTTCTTCTTCTTCTTCTTCTTCTTCTTCTTCTTCTTCTTCTTCTTCTTCTAAAATCAATATCTTTCTATGCAATAACCTTATAAGATAGGACAGTCTGAGAGAGAACATTAACAACTGACCCAATGAGACTTAGGCTGTTTCCACACAGGCGGAATACAGCATCGCAGGGACGCTAAAAACAGCGTCCCCAGGGAGGGGTGTTCACACGGCCGTGCTAGTTTGTATATTTTCCTCAGTGTTATGTCTCTAGTTTGATATGTCAATGAGCATTTTTAAAATTCCTCTTGAAAACAGAGGAGCCAGGTGCGGGGGTGGGGGGGGAGAGAAAATGGTTGAAAAGGAGGTTGGTCGACTACATGGGGAGGATAAGGGCCAGGCGTTTGCTGGGGATGAGAAATAAAGACAGTTTCAACATGATTGCATGCTCAAGGGAAGCTGACTTGAAAACAAGAGGGAAAAATAAAGGAAAATGTTTTTTTTAAAAACCAAATGGAGGGGAAAAACACGTGGGACTGATTCAAAGAAAAATTTAGCGGTGGGGATAAGATATGTTGTAGCAACGCATGCAGACAAGTTCTAGAATCTGGAAATCCCTGGTTCGAATCCCCACTCTGCTATGGAAACTTGCTGGCTGATGGTCCAGTCACATTCTCTCAGCCTTGACCCTGGCTACTGTTTAGATGGACACTTCCAAGGACTATCAGTGGCATGTCTGGGGGCCAGGCAATGGCAAACTACCGCTGAAGGTCACTTGCCTTGAAACCCTACCAGGGGTCACCTTCAAGGGCAGAGCGAGCGCCTTGCACCCCTGCCATGCCCCCATCCACCCCCATCTCACCACATCCCTGGAACGCCCCCTCCACACACCCCGGAACACTCTCGCCACTCCCCTGCTGAGGCGTTCCCCCCCAGTGCATCATGTGCTCCCCCTTTCCCTTGGTTCTACGCCACTTAAGTGAGCTGTAACTTGACGGCAAAAAAGCAGGAAGATTTCTTTTATTAAAAAAAAACAAAACATAGATCTTTGTCCTGGTGTCAAGTTGTCTTTGCATTCTATGCAGTGGGAGGGGAGTGACTTTCTTTCCAGTTGTGACTGGGATTCTCTGTGTGGCTAGGATTTCTCTAAACCAGTGACGGCGAACCTTTTCGAGACCGAGTGCCCAAACTGGAACCCAAAACCCACTTATTTATCGCGAAGTGCCAACACAGCTATTTAACCTGAATACTGATGTTTTAGTATAGAACAGGGGTAGGGAACCTTTAACACTCAAAGAGCCACTTGGACCCATTTTCCATGAGAAAAGAAAACACTTGGAGCCGCAAATAATTTTTGACATTTAAAATAAAGATAACACTGTATATATTGGGGTTTTTTACCTTTTACTCCGCTCATTCTGAGAACCGCATGGATGCATCCGCCCTGCTGCCTGCAGGGCGGGCAAGGATGAGGCCAGCAGCTTGGCCTTGCCGGCCGCCGGGAAAGCACCCGTCCCTCTCCAATGGGGCAGGCGAGAGGGGAAGCCCACGGTGCGGCCCAGCCGGCCGCGGGCAGTTGGTGCGCCCGCCCTGCTGCCTGCAGGGTGGGCCAGGATGGGGCCGGCGGTTTGGCTCGTGGAGCCGCAGTGCAAGGGCAGAAGAGCCGCATGCGGCTCTTGAGCCGCAAGTTCCCTACCCCTGGTATAGAAAAAACGATTGGCTCCAAGATGCACATCACTTGGGAGTAAGCTTGGTGGCTTTGCTTTGAAGCAACTGTGCAATGCTTCGAACGGGTGAATCACGACCCTTGGAGGGTTTACTCAGAAGCAAACCCCATTGCCAGCAACTCCCAGGTAAAGGACCACACTTTCTTCTTCCCATGAAAATCAATAGGGTTTAACAGCACTTAACAGGGTTACCTACAATACTTCCCCAAAATTAGGTCTTAGGTTTAATGCTAACAATCTCCCTGAAATAATTACACTATTATCACATGACGAACTCTGTGCATGCGTGCCCACAGAGAGGACTCTGAGTGCCACCTTTGGCACCCGTGCCATAGGTTCGCCACCACTGCTCTAAACTAATGTACTGTTTTCAAAAGTAGGCAGCCAGATAGCTTTGAAAGTCCATAGAAGCTAATATCTGTCCCTTGTTTCCCAGCATATAGCCAAAGGAATATTGCTTCTGTACAAGAAAGATGCTTTGCACTTAGAGATGTTTCCATTTTAATCTTTTAACTTATTAAGTTAGGTTTTCTCTAGACAAGCGTAGTGTTTCCAAAAGTCGGCAACCAGATACCCTTTTGCAATGCCCTTATGTGTCCTGACTTATGCTAAAAGGGATTATGCCATGTTTCAATTAATGGTGTATGTTTTCTTGAGCAACTTTAGAGCAAAAAGTTCAGCTCCTCTTCAAGAACTCTGACCCTTAACATGTTTATTCTGTTGTTTGTTTTTAGAGGCTGCCAAGAAGAGCCGAAGGGAGGTGTTTTTTAGATATGGGTTTTATTTAAGTTTGATGGTTTACTGTTCAAGACCTCGACTAAGCACAGGGGGGTTGAAAAAGAAAAGATTATCTATGTAGTAAGGTCCAGGTCTCTTTCACTGCCATATTCTGCAGTATGATTTCCTGCCCATCCACCACCACCACCACCACCACCCCCGATCTACACTACTTGACATATTTATATCCAGCCTTTGGACCTCAAGCATCACTTCCAGATTCAGTATTTCTTCCAGCTTTTGCTACTCCTATGAAATGGCTTAAGTCCCTCACTTCTAAACAATGTGGTGTTCTCATGAACCTTTCCGTTTTTCCTGGGCTTTTCTATGATCTTTCTTGAGGCTGCCTTACTACAATTTTTAGGAAAGATTGCAACAAAGCAGGAAAGCATTTTCCCTGTCCTCAGAAGCGACCTGGGGCACTGTATATACATACATACATACATACACAAACACAAACACACACACACACACACACACACACAATGTCCATTTAACCACCACTATAACTACCAGAGGGCTTTTTCAGAATTTTTTTTCAATAGGTAGGTAATCATTTGTGTGCGTGTGTGTGCGCGTCCGTGTGTGTGTGTGTGTTACTTTAAACTGAGAGCTGAGTTGGAGAGAAAAAAGGGGGATGAGTGATATGACGCGGCTGGCCTCCACTCGGGCCAGGGCCTTTACGGCGCTGGCCCCTGCCTGGTGGAACACTCTCCTTCCAGCTGTCTGGGCCCTGCGGGACCTTGGTGATTTCCGCAGGGCCTATAAGACTGAGTTGTTCCACCGGGCCTTTGGAGCAACCAGCCGCTGAATTGTGCCCCCCCCCCTCACCAGGTCATGGGTCCCCAATATCATCGGGACCCATTATTGAGACCTACAGGTCCTAATACCATCAGGACCCATTAACTCTCCCTCCTCCTTCTAGGAGGATTAGGTTTAGGTGGGATGCCATCTTTTATTATATTTATGGAAGTCTGATTATGATGATTTTATACACGGTTTTTATGTTGTACACCGCCCAGAGCCCTCCGGGGATGGGGCGATATACTAAATTAAATAAATAAATATGATTGTAGTGTTGCCTGTTCACTGTCATGGGTCCACATTCCACATTTGCTCCAGTATTGTCCCACTACATCTTCTCTTACATCTTGCTTTGACATTTACATCCTTGGCATCATTCATCCTCCCACTGAAACCCACAAAGCAGGTGGGCTTTTGTGGAGGAGGAGGAAGAGGAGGAGTTTGGATTTATACCCCACCTTCCTCTCCTGTAAGGAGACTCAAGGTGACTTACAAACTCCTTTCCCTTCCTCTCCCCACAACAGACAACTTGTGAGGCAGTTGGGGCTGAGAGAGTTCCGAAGAACTATGAATAGCCCAAGGTCACCCAGCAGGAATGTAGGAGTGTGAAAACACTTGTGGATCACCAGATAAGTCTATGCCACTTAGGTGGAGGAGTGGGGAATCAAACCCAGTTCTCCAGATTAGAATCTACCTGCTCTTAACCACTACACCATGCTGGCTCCAAGCTCCAAGCCTTTCTCCTTCTCTTTAGCAGCTCCAAGCCTTTCTCCTTCTCATTTGCCCATACCTGACCTCTCTCTCTCTCATGCTGCCTGCTCCACTCCACAACCTGACATGTTCCTTCCTTGGAGACAGGAGGAGCAGCTCCTTCACCCAAGCTGACATGTAGCTCATGCCAATGCTTAGCAACACCATTCCACACTGTGGGGAGACACCACACAAGTGATTCTGCAGCTCGCTCAATGAACGTCACTTGGACCTCCCACTCCTTTTCTAGTCCTTCGGACAGGCGCACCCCTCAAATGACTTACCTTTCTGAGTGCTTTCCCGCAGACAAGCTCCTGTACATTCCTTGAGTCTCTAAGGCACCGAATTGCAATAACGATACCGAATTACAACTGTTATTATCTTTTATGTGAACTACTGCCCACTAGGGAATTAAACTGAGGTAGGGAATTAGTGCAAGAGCTTGTTTAAGAAAGACGGTTCTCCATCCCCCCCCTCCCACCCACACACCAATCAGATGATACGGTTAGATGTTCGTGATTGTTATGTAAGGTTAAAAGATGGGGGTGGAGGGGGGTAAAGCAAATATACTTTCCCCAGCAGAGGTTATATTGGGGAAATGATGCAGGAAATAGGAATACACGTCATCACTGCCTTTCCCGATGCCACTTCCTTGATCTCAAGAGAGGTCATAGCTTAGTGGCAGCGGATATTCTGTGTGTACAGAGGTGCTTTGAGGGCCAACGTTGTGTAGTAGTTTCCCAGAAATCTAAGAAACTCGGGTTCAAATCCCCACTCCTCCATGGAAGCTTGCTGGGTGATGTCAGACCAGTGACACACACTCTGCCCTGACCATGGTTAGTATTTGGATGGGAGGCCGCCAAGGAATACCAGGGGCATGGCATGGAGGCAGGCCACGGCAAACTATACCTGAACGTCTTTTGCCTTGAAAATCCTATGGGGTTGCCATAAGTCAGCTGTGACTTGACAGCAAAAAAGAAGAAGGTGCTAGGTTCAAACCCTGACCTCTCCAGTTAAAAGATTTTAAGTAGATGTTAGGAAAAGTTCCTGGCACCAAAACTATTTTATTTATGTTTCAGAAAAGTGAGGTATAAATCGATTTCGATTTCGAATACCTTTAATGGCATATAAATAGTTTAACATTAACATTGCAAGATAATAACAGCCTTTACAACTTCTGACGAGTTAAAATAACACCATTTAAAAATTTAGCCACCGCTTCCAACAGCTCGTAGTTGTGGCTGTTTAAAAGATACGGAACCTTCTGTTTATCTGTAATGCCTTCACTTCCATGCAGGAAGCGGATTATGTGCTTCTTCCTACCTATCTCATAAAAAGGACAATTCAACAGCATATGAGATACTGTTTCCACAGAACCCATGCCACACGGGCATTTCCTTTCTTTATGTGGGATTCCAAGGTGGCGTCCAAGGCTAAAGGAGGAAGGCAGGGCATTACACCTAGCTAAGATGATTGCTCTACGCCACCGGGTCTCAACCAAGAGATAAAGGTACCGGGCTACAATTAATCTATCCACAGGTATTCCCAGAGAGATTGGGGAACAGGTTTTATTAGCTTCCTCTAGCATCTGTTGAAACTCTCTATCAAAAAGTCTCTTCTTGATAGCCCCATAAACCTCCTGTTCAGTTAACATTAGCAGGTCCTCTAAGGAAATGCCCTGAGGTATAAATCCAAACTCTTATTCTATCAGTGGCCACCAGCCATAGTGACTAAAGGGGACCTCCACATTCAAAGACAGGAAACTTCTGAATAGAAGGGCCAGGTGTAACATCAGAGAAGGACTTGTCTCTAAGTTGCCCCTGTAGGCACCCAGTTGGCCACTGTGGGAAACAGGATGATGGAGCAGCTGAACCACTTGTTAGACCCAGCAAAGCTCTTAATGTTGGATGTTCTACAGATTTCTCTTTGTCTGAGATCCTGGACACTTATCGCCTGCCATTCAGAATAGATAATACTGAGCTAGATAGATCAGTGATTTGCCTATATAACGCTCCTTCTTATATATAACCCAATTGGAGGAGGGATTACATTTTTGATTCCTTTACAAGCTGGAATAGGTCCAGTCACAGAACTCCTACTCTCTCCGCCCTTGTTTCTTTCCCTTCCCGCTGCCCATCATTTTCTTGTTTGTTCCTCTTTATTAGAAAAGGCACCACTTGGAAATGTCATGTTCATTTTGAAATGATTGTAAACATTTTAACGTTAGAAATTATTTTAGACATTTTTCTGTAAGTATAGGGCAGGGGTAGGGAACCTACGGCTCTCCAGATGTTCAGGAACTACAATTCCCATCAGCCCCGGCCAGCATGGCCAATTGGCCATGCTGGCCGGGGCTGATGGGAATTGTAGTTCCTGAACATCTGGAGAGCCACAGGTTCCCTACCCCTGGTATAGGGTATCTATTTTAAATTTTGTTTACCTTGGTTGTTAGCCACCCGGAACCTGATTTCGGCTGGGAAAAGGCAACGTAAAAAAAGTAAATAAACAAATGAGGCAGGGGTGCTTGACTATTACTGACAGCCCTCTCAGTTGTGGTGGCATCCATTGAACTAATAAAAGGACTAATAAAAGGAAACATTTTTTCACACAACATGTGATTGGTGTTTGGAATATGCTGCCACAGGAGGTGGTGATGGCCACTAACCTGGATAGCTTTAAAAGGGGCTTGGACAGATTTATGGAGGAGAAGTCGATCTATGGCTACCAATCTTGATCCTCCTTGATCTGAGATTGCAAATGCCTTAGCAGACCAGGTGCTCAGCAGCAGCAGCAGAAGGCCTTTGCTTTCACATCCTGCATGTGAGCTCCGAAAGGCGCCTGGTGGGCCACTGCGAGTAGCAGAGTGCTGGACTAGATGGACTCTGGTCTGATCCAGCAGGCTCATTCTTATGTTCTTCCTAGAAACTCCAAGGAAGGCAGATCCAAACTGGGTGGAAATCCAGAAAGTGTGGACAGTTGCTGAGCTGCTTCCTGCCCATTCTTCAAAGACAGATGAGAGCACATCACAGCCACCCTGATACTGGGAAGGTTTTCCTCATCAACAGCTTCATCATCAGCACTACCTCTTTTACAAAAATAATGGGGGAGAAGACAAAAGAAGACATTTTTTTAACAACAGCTGTGATCCGCTCCCCTTTGATTCGGTATTTGAGGACGCTTTCCGACTCAGTGGAAAACAATCGCAAATGGCACCTTGGCAAGGGGGAAAGAAAACTAAACTTCACCACAGGCATTAATTATATAGATAGATATAGATATTTCCATTCTTTAAAAAGGGGGGGGGGGTTGGGGAGAATGCTACCACTTAATTATTGTTTGCAAATCTCCAGTATTTAAATTTAAATTGACTTATTTGCAAATGCCTGTTTAGAAATTGACTTTGTAATTATAAAGTCAGCGCAGGCATATTGTGAGCCCTGGAGGGGTCTCTAACGAGAAATGATAATGTACCGAGCAAAAGCCAACCTCCCAAGCTGCATTCTAATAATTCAGAGGTGTTTTGGAGGAGAGGCAGAGAGGTCTTCTGGAGTTCCCACTCCTGGCACAGGAAGGAGCTAGAGGAGGAAGACGAAGACGAAGACGAAGACGAAGACGAAGACGAAGACGAAGAAGAGGAGGAGGAGGAGGAGGAGGAGGAGGAGGAGGAGGAGTTTGGATTTATATCCCCCCTATCTCTCCCACAGGAGACTTAAAGGGGCTTACAATCTCCTTGCCCTTCCCCCTCACAACAAACACCCTGTGAGGTAGGTGGAGCTGAGAGAGCTCCAAGAAGCTGTGACTAGCCCAAGGTCACCCAGCTGGCGTGTGTGGGAGTGTACAGGCTAATCTGAATTCCCCAGATAAGGGGTGAGAAAGAGATGGATATTCAGGCCGAGGCAGATCCCCACAGCGAAAGGCTTTCTGTGGTAAGGGGACCACATTTCCATCCAGCTCTAACAATCATGATCAAATTAGTCATAAAGTCACTCTGAGCTTATAATAAGTGTGAGGCTCTTTGCTAGGAACAATTCCTCTGCACTTGTTGCTCAAGATCTCCAGTACTCAGGAGGTGGCTACTTCTGGGTTGGAAAATTCCAGCATGTTGAGCCCAGAAGCAAATTGGAAGCTAGTGTAGATAGAACAAGATTGGAGTGCTGTGAACCCTATGGCCCACTCCAGTCAGTGTTCTGGCTGCAGCCTGGGATGCCAGCCACCAGCTGGGACCTGGGGATCCCACAGAATTACAGCTCAGCCCCAGACTGCAGAATTCCCAAGCAGAAAATAGGGGTGGACACCATAGAGGTCCCTGTCCTCCCCAGCTTTCCCCAAGTTTCAGAAGCTTCCCAACCTGACAACCCTACTCCCCATCCTCTGCTGGAGGCCATAGGGAACCTGGCCACCCTAACTGCAGAATTCTGTTTCAATTGTAGCTTCCAGACAGTATCCCAAGGAGTCCTCTCTTAGAGCGTTACCTGGTCATGCATCACAGCAGCAAGATCTTTCCTGCTCAGGAATTGCTGCAGCTGGTTCACCATGGTGAAAGGCACTGCTGGTGGTGATGGTGTCTCCACCTGGAGCCCCAGATCTGGTAGAACTTCCAAGCTATGAACCTGCTCTTTTAGAGGGAATTCAGAATAGATGCTAGCCTTGATCCCAGGTCAGACTTCTCTTACCTTTCTCCATAGCACCTTCCTATTGTCAGGATTGTGTTTCAGCTTCTTAGCTTTCATCCATCTCGAAAGTACCTCCGGACACTTGTTCACAGTTCCCGCAGTTCCTTTGGGATCTGCCAGCAGCGCAAGGTAGAACTGAGTGTCATTCACACACAGGTGGCAACTCAGCCAAAATCTTCAGATAACCTCTCCCAGTAGCTTCAAGTACCCTGGAAGGAAACTTTTCAAGTGCATACTGCTTCAAGCCAAGGACATCAATGTGTGGTTTTTATCAGGCATCAGGTCAATGTCTCTGGTCTCTACAAGCTTTGATCAGCACATCAGTAGATATCAACCTGTTCTCTGACAGAGCTGTTCTGTGTTCGATAACCAGCATCTTTATCCAATACATCTTTGTATGCCTGGATCAGTAGGCAAAATACTACACAAATCTCCAATACGCTCTAAAATGGTTTTAGTTTTCTCCTCACTACTTTTTTAACTCCCAAATCCCCTTTTCAATGTTATTCCCCCTCCATACGAAGCGCGTCCTTTCTTTTTTTTCCTGCTGAATTTTTGTTGTAAAACGTACACCCCTTTAGTGTAATGTGCGTATCAATAAATCAAAATTCCATATATAAGGGAATGAGGTACTTCATATGTATTGAAATTAGAGGAACTACGTATAAATCCTGTTCCACACAACCCCCCATGAAAATAAGACAACTAAAATCATTGGAAAACTATACATGAATACAAAAAGAAATGAGATATGTAACATAAGTTCGACAAAAGTCTGATCCTGTATTTCTGATTTCATATAAAGGGATCAATGCTAAGCAGGTCTGTTTTATACTGTAGGATGAATACCTGGAAAGTGTTTCTTGGGTCCCTTCTGCACAGCAAATGTATGACAGGTTGCAGTTGGAATAAAGTAACCCGTTTTCTTGTTTTCACCTTCACATGCATCCGTGCAGGCAGCAATTGGAGCCCAGAGAAACAATCCGGGTTGTTGTCGCGCCTTCGCACGGAGATGCATTTTTTTTAAAAAAAATTACTTCCCACCAAGGAGCAGCAGTGGCGTAGGAGGTTAAGAGCTCGTGTATCTAATCTGGAGGAACTGGGTTTGATTCCCAGCTCTGCCACCTGAGCTGTGGAGGCTTATCTGGGGAATTCAGATTAGCCTGTACACTCCCACACACGCCAGCTGGGTGACCTTGGGCTAGTCACAGCTTCTCGGAGCTCTCTCAGCCCCACCTACCTCACAGGGTGTTTGTTGTGAGGGGGGAAGGGCAAGGAGATTGTAAGCCCCTTTGAGTCTGCTGCAGGAGAGAAAGGGGGGATATAAATCCAAACTCTTCTTCTTCTTCTACATAGGCATGCACAAATGAACCCCACAGCCAGGCTGATGTCTCGCTATACAACCACCTGCACCTGTACAGCTACACAGATATAAGCTGCAGATTTTTTTAAAAAAATGGAAAACGGGGGCGAATAAACCGCCTCCTGCCTGACCATTTACTCACAAGCGGCTGCAACCTGGGATTTTTGAAAAGAATCACTAATAGCGCAATTCTAAAAAGACTAGTTTTGGGGAAATAACATGGGTCAGACTCATTTTAGGGGCGGAATCTGTGCAAAGTTCCCCGCAAAATGGTTTTTTTACCATCCTATTCCCATGTTTATTTGCCCGTGCAGAACGGGCCTTAGAATTGCAGCCTAAAGCCCTGACTTGTAAACACAGCCTAAAACATTAACCCATCTTATTACATATATTGGAATAGTATCCTATATGAATTAAATTATTATCGTTCATATCACCAACAGCAATACAGCCCCATCTCCCTGAATGATACTTTACAGACTGGCAGACTTTGAAACAATAGATGCCCTGTCATTACAATCTGCAGTCTGTGGCTGGAGCAAAGTGGCAAGGTGGGAGTCATCTGACAGGCAAGCATATTTAAGGATGGATTAAGGGCAATTCAGTAGTGAGGGTTTTTTTTAACGTTTTGTTACAGCTAGGAGGAGTATGTATTAAGTAGCATTATCAAGTGGATTTTTAAGGAAGAATTGGAGAGAGGACGAAAGAGAGACCAGAATGCTGAGAACTGTAACATAAATGTGTTTGCTAGTCAAACTTAGAGAGTGAGTGTGGTGTAGTGGTTAAGAACAGCAGATTAATCTGGAGAACCAGTTTTGATTCCCCACTCCTCCACATGAAGCCTGCTGGCTAGTCACAGTTCTCTCAGAACTTTCTCAGTCATGGAGAAGCAGGTAATGGCAAACTACCTCAGGTTGTCTTTTGCCTGGATCACCCCGAGGAGAAGGTCACCAGAAGTCAACAACATGAAGCCTTGTTACATTATTTACGGTACAATACAAGTACAAATACCTCTATTGGCATAAAATTAAAATATACATATAGTCAGAAACATTGCTAGGTTATAATGGTAAACGTTTTGGTGAAAACTGAAGTTATAGAAGGATAAAACTGTATTATTTTTTAAGATTGAATAATTACATTTCTCATTTTTAAAATCGTCGGTTGGGGACTGAAGAGCACATTCAGCCAATATTTGATAGTTATTGTCCAGGCTCTAGTTTTCACAAGAGGTTGTTAAATTTCTGCAAGACATTATTTATAAGCATTAATTAATGGTGCTGTAAATGTTTTGGCATCTGCAAGACCAGAGCTAACATGGTGTAGTGGTGAAGAGCAGTGGGACTTTAATCTGGAGAACTGGATTCAATTCCTTACCCCTCAACATGAAGTCAGTAGTAGTACTCTCAGAACTCTCTCAGAGGCAGGCATGGCAAACCACCTCAAACATCTCTTTTTTACTAGTCGTTTTAGTAGTAGTGATGTCCTACTTATACCCAGTTGTGTAGATAACTGGAGAAGCAAAGAAGATTTGGACTGTGTTCACTAGTGACTGGATTTCTGTATCTGATCTCCTGAAGAGCTTCATATCTCCCACGTACAGCAAATGTGAGAATTTCTTTTTTTCAGCCTTTGGTCATTTGATATCCCAACTTTGTTTTCTTTAAAATCACTGTTAGTGGGATCATGGCAATTATAAACAGTAAAGGTGACAGTGAATCACCTTGGAAAATTTCTCGTTTGATGCTGACAGCTCCATAGTTTTTATTTCCGATTGTCAATTCAGTTCTCCACTGTCTCATCGCTTTCTCAGTGAATATTCATATGTTTTTGCTGACACCAATCGTTTCCAAGAATTTCGTGATCCAGCTATGTGAGTGGAATGCCTTCTTGTAATCGATCCAGCTCATAAGCAAGTTTGTTCTTCGATTCTTGCAGTTCTCCATTATCATTTTATCTATCAGGAGTTGATCTTTTGTGCCCCTGATCTTCCTTTTGTTCCCCTTTTGCTCCACAAGCAGGATGTTATTTGCTTCCAAGTAGTCCATGAAGTTATCCGCTATGGTGCTGATGAGCAGTGCGAACATCATAGGCAAGCATGTTATTGCCGTTTAGTTTCCAGATGTTGTCTTTTTGGCCAGATCTTTCTGAAGTAAGCATGGCCCTTCTGCGCATGCAGAATAATGCACTTTCAATCCACGTTCAGTGCACTTTGCAGCTGTGTGGAATAGCAAAGTCCACTTGCAGACAATTGTGAAAGTGGATTGAAAGTGCATTATTCTGCATATTTGGAAGGGGCTCAAATCTTCCAAGTTGTACGCCATTTATCGATTCCATCATTTTGCATGATTTCACTGAACTGCTTGGCCATTGTCGGGTGTAAATTAGTTGGCTATTTGAGCCAGAAGTCATGCAGTTGATCATGTCCAGGTGATGTCCAGTTTTTCACTTTCTTGACTCAATTTTTAATCATGCCGGTTATTTCCCGTTCTTGCATTTGTTCTGTTTTTTTTTTTTCCAACAGCTTTCTCAAGATCTTTTATTCACTGTGCCTTCTTGTTGTGATCGCTCTTTTTTCTGGCTCTGAGTTGCAGTAACAGGCCATGATGGCACAATTTTCTTGCACACTGTACTTCTTTTTGATGGTTGGTTCACTTGTAGCCCACTTGTCGACACAGGCCCAGTGACCTCAGCACGCAACAGGGCCCTTGTTAACCCGCAGGTGTTCAACGACTGATGTGATATAGGATTCTTTTCTATTTGTTTCACCTTATTGTATGGGCTGGTGGACACTCTGAGTCTGGTTTTTCAGTTGAGACCTATCTGGCTTTGGAGACCCAGACTACCTCCAGCATAACTCTCAACATCATCAAAGCAGACAAACTCTTTCCCCATGACAGGGTGGGGGGGGGGGGGCACGAGGGGATTATTATTATTTAATTTTGTTTAATATCACAGCTTCCAGTGATATTACGCAGTGGCGTAGTGGCTAAGAGCAGTGGCTAGGAGCAGCTGCACTCTGATCTGGAGGAACCGGGTTTGATCCCCAGCTCTTCTTCTTCTTCTTCTTCTTCTTCTTCTTCTTCTTCTTCTTCTTCTTCTTCTTCTTCTTCTTCTTCTTCTTCTTCTTCTTCTTCTTCTTCTTCTTCTTCTTTTAGCTGGTTGTTGGTGTTTCACTACAATTTGAGCCTCACCCAGAGGCCTAGTTAGTTGTAATGAACCAGCATAGTGTTTGTACAGATTTTAGCAGGCCTGTCTTCTGAATCTGACCAATGTTGATTGTGTTGAATTGAAGATGTTTCAAGTGCCATCCTAGTGTTTTTGGAAGGGCATCCATGGTGCCGATTGTCACTGGGATTACTTCAGCTGGTTTGTGCCTTAATAGCTCAAGGTCAGTATTGCCAGTATCTGACAGGCGGCATCTCTCTATGTTCTCATGGCATTGTCCATTTGCTACTTTTTTAAACTGGAGATGGTGGGCAGTGAACCTTGGACCTTCTGCGTGCAACACAAATGGTTTACCACTGAGCTGTGACCACTCCCAAATCTATAAGCCACTGGCCTTCAAGTCATGGCTGGAGGTCCCTTCTCCTGTGCAATAAACTTCTAATCAGTCACCATTGGGGTCCACACTCTTTTTTTCTCCATCCTTCCATCTCTCATTGCTGAGCCTACCCAAGCTGGCCCTCAGCCATAGATGGGGGACCTAAGTGGAGTCTCCATGGTTGCCGGAGACCTTGGAGATGGCCTTTCATTGGACTGCTCTTGTGTTGTGCCTCTGCCTTGGCAGAATAAAGCCACTGATGAGATAATGAGATGTGCGGATAATAATATACTAAAGGCTAGATTAAGTACCCTCACTTGGCTATATTTCCAGGCATGTTCCTCCTTGGGTGGCTGTGGGCAGAGGTTGGCGGTATTGTAGTTCTTTCTCTTTTTTTAACTCTCTTTAATTTTCAAGCAGTTCAACTAAGACAATAATTGTTCAGAGAAGGAGCCCATTACAGGCATATTCGAGCATTAATTAAAGCCATCAAGGAATCTGAAACGTTTGCTATTGATTCAGGGACCCGTAGATAATTAATGGCCCTCAATGACACTTGGGGGGGGGGCAGGGAGGAATGTTTTTTGGCAGCACTTCACTTGTAGGGGGATGGCTTTCTTTTCTCGCTTCTAAGCATGCTTTTCTCTTAAAGGCAAACAAAAGAGAAGCTGGCAAAGGACCTTTGGTACTCATTAGAATGTTCTATTATTTGCCAAAAGAAAGGGGGGGGCAAGGCACAGACTTGGAAGAGAACTTCTTGCATCTAGCTTTTGATACAGGACCAAATATGAATGGGGGGAGGGAGGTATCAAATATCTGAGGCTGTTTCCTAACAGCCAAAAAACAGTGCCCCAGGGATGGGAAAAAAACAGTCCCTGGGGTTCTGTTTGCACAGAAGGCACACAAGTGCCGCTTTTAAACCTTACTCAATGAGCAAGGGTTTTTTTAAAGTGGCATCTTCAAGCCGGCGTGGTGCAAACCACACTGGCAGGAAGACACTGCTTTTCCCCTCCACTCACCTCTTCTTCCAGCGTCTCTTTGGAAGGTAGCATGGGTGTGTCCCTCCAGCCCTCCAGAGTGACGCTGGAAGAAGTGGTGAGTGGAGGGGACCAAAGGAGAGGCTGCTACAGGTAGAGCCACCTCTCCGGCTGCGGATAAAGTTGGGGCTGCTTGCATGCTATGGTGTGAACAGTCCCCGAGCCTCAGCACAGCCACAGAAACGAACCTCCACTGGCATAAATTATGCCGGTGGAGGTTCGTTTCCGTGGCTGTGTGGAAACAGCCTGACTGAGCCAGCAACTGCATCCATAGAGGAACAGGTTGGGTGGAACAGCATTTCTAGACCTGAACCCCAAAATAGGGATGCCAGCCACCAGACTACTGATATCAGTCCCCTTGGAGAAAGTGGATGGTTAGAAGGAGGAGGAGTAGTTTTGATTTATACCCTGCCTTTCTCCCCTGTAAGGAGTCTCAAGGGGGGTTTTAAACTTCTTTTGCCTTCCTCTCCCCACCACAGACACCTTGTGAGGTAGGTGGGGTTGAGAAAGTTCTGAAGAACTGTGACTAGCCCAAGGCCCCCCAGCAGACTTTGTGTGCAGGAGTGGGGAAACAAATCCACTTCGCCAGATAAAAGTCAACCACTCAGATGGTGGGTTGGGAAATCAAACCCAGTTCTCCAGATAAGGGTTCACCTGTTCATAATCATCACACCATGCTGGTAAAGGGTGGATTCTGTGGTGTTGTACCCCACCTTCCCAAGCTCCATCCCCAAATTCCCAGCAATTTCCCAACCTGGATCTGGTAACCCTACCCCAGAGCCAACTGTCCAGTTCCTCCAAGCCTGAGCCCTCAGAAAACCTGTCCTCCCAATGGAATCTAATAACCGTCACCAATTCCCCATTCACCAACAAGGCCAGAGGACCTTCCGAGAAGACACAGAGTGACGTAAGAGTGCAAAACTCCAGATATGAGCATGGGTCCCTTAAGATACACTGCTTGCCCTAGGACAGTTGTGGCGAACCTTTGGCACTCCAGATGTTATGGACTACAATTCCCATCAGCCCCTGGCAGCATGGCCAATTGGCCAATTGGCCATGCTGGCAGGGGCTGATGGGAATCGTATAGATTGGCTGGATGGAACTGAGCCTTTCCAAGTATGGGAGCTCAGTCTGGCCCTAGCAGTTGTAGAAACACATTGTCAGCCTAGGAGTTACTTGGGGCCCTGCAGCTAGATTTATTTGCAATCTTTCCTGTCTACCTTCCTTGCTGAGACTCAAGGGGGATAATAAAGTTGAAAAACAATGCACCTAAAACAACGTAAGATGTACAGTGACACACGGCAATAAAAACAGTGTATGTCAACATGATATAGTATAAGCAATGCAAAAAGTGGATTACAGAAATTAGGAAGACAATGCACATACAATAAACAGTGTGTTATATCTATAACCCTATTCCCTTCATAACAATGTCCTCGTTTCCAGCCTTACAGGTAGCAACTCTGCTCTGTGAGGCCTACTGCTGCCTGAATTTGACTTTGCTTTGTGAGTGCATAGCCAGGGCTAGTCAATTGATGCACACAAGTTAACAAATGATAATGTTACCTGAATTAGAGGGACCTGTCCCATTTTAGGTAGGGGAATTAGCAGGGTCAGGCCTTGCAGTGTGAGATGACGGGCTATGGGATCTTTTCCTCTGATTTATACAGGCATGTTTCCCTTTAGGAAATCAGATTTTGGAGAAGTTTTTAACAATTTTATTAAAGAACAGAAATAATAAAAAGTACACACACAGTTTTGGCAAAAATGCACACATGCACTGAGCTTTAAAAAGCCTAGGATTTAGATAGAGGTTAACGATATGTTTGGAATAGCAGAGGTCATTGTGAGGAGAGCAGGGGCATACCGCTCATGGGAATAGGTGGGGTCAAATGATCCCGGGCACACTGGTGGGGTGGCACAAAATAACCCCCACCCCCTCCTCCACTGTGCTGACCTGGGGGTCATTTGACACCTCCCCCCTGGCCCTGTGGGCAGTACGTGACACCCGTCCAAGTTGCCTCCTTCTCTCTCTAGGCCCTCGGGGGCAGGGCTTGGAGGCAGGAGCAGAGGTGGCTCAGATGGGCACTGCAGCAGCAGGCCACCTCCTTGGGCCACCCGCCACAGCACCCTGTCCTCTGCCTCCCTGCAGGCCTGGGTAGGGCAGAAGGCAGCCATGATGCTCGCCAGGTTTAATGTTATGCCTTCTGCCTTGTTACATGGCAGCTTTAATAAGCAAGAAAAGGCTAAAAGATTGTGCCCATGTAATGATGGCTCAGTTGAATCCCTGGCCCACCAATTACTACTCTGTCTCAGATTCAAGGAAATCAGATCTAAGTATGTGAATCTTACTCCTTTACATTTTCCAGATCTCCCCGATTTAATTAGATTACACTACTTGTTGGACAATCCTGATCCTTTTCTCTGTATGATAGTGGCAGACTTTCTCCTGGAAATTACTAAACGCCAGTAGATTTCCTTCGACCTAACATTTATTTCCTGTATTGTATATGCTTTTTAATCCATTTTTATTATTGTTGTACTGTTGTCTATGCCAATAAAGGCTTGCTAAACAAGAAGGCAACCTGCAGGGAGGCAGGGGGTTGGCTCAGATGGGCACCCCAGCGGCAGACTGGCCCAGGAACCCTTCTGAGCTGCCTCTGCCTCTGAGCCCCACCCCTGAGTATGGGGGCTGGGTGTGTGTGTCCAGAGCAGGTGTTGTCCCCGAGTGCCATTTCCCGCCGATATGCATCTGGAGGAGGGTGATATTTACCAGAAGAGGACAATCCAAGGAGGCAGACTCCAACACCTGCAATTGGATGCAGAGGTGATATTTGACACACAGCGCAAATGAACCAAAGGCAAATCAGAAAACATTGGGAAGGGCCCTTTTTTTGGGCAGGCTAAATATAGGAAACCTGACTTTCTGGCAGTGGTGAGAGGCAATCTTCTCCGACAAAGCAGAGCTCCGTTTTCATGAGAGAACTATAAAGAGGACAATGGCTCAGATGAGTCAGAGCTGGGAGTAATCCAGGTTTTTGATTAGATCTTAGGGAGAGTTGATGATTTTACAACTCAGGATATTCCGATTCAGAGTAAGGTTTGATGGTCACCTAGTAGTTGGACAAGAAAGGTGTGATAGGATCAGTTATGGAGGAAAGGACTCAGGAAAGCTGACTGTGTTAAGGATGAATAGTGCTCGTATATCCTTTGTGACTAGAGAACAGGTGTGAATTTTCCAGGGATGAGTTTTTTGTTATCCAGATGGCAACGGTTGAAGCTGCAGGAAAAGAATTGCTGGCCACTATGCATATTGATTGGATGTGGGGGAAGCGTGTTCTGGCAAAGCCCCTTTCTGGGTATTGAAGGGCACAATTAAGATTTGGCGTCCATCTTAGCTTGAACTTTCTAAGATAGCCATAGAGGTGACTGGTAGGCAGTGGTTCGATCCAAAAATTTTAGTAACAGGTTCCCATGGTGGTGGGATTCAAACTGTGGCGTAGCACCAACGGGGCTGGGAGGGGCATTCCGGGGGCAAGGCATTCCTGGATGAGGCTGTGGCAAGGACACAGCTGCTGCACTGGTCCTTGGGCGGGAAACGAATGCACGCAGGCACAGGCTGCCACGCACGCCGGTGCACCTCCTGCTAGACTGCTTCAAGTTCTGCGTGCTACTGCTGAGAGGAGGGGCGTAACTAAGGCAAAAATCACATGGCAAAATCACCAGTTAGTAACTCCCTCTCGGCACACACAAATAATTAGTAACCTACTCTCGGGAACCTGTGAGAACCTGCTGGATCCCACCTCTGCTGGTAGGGCATAGTTCAGACATTGCCCCCACCTCGTCTTGCTATGGACTCGCCTGCCAGTAAGGAGAGGGACCCTCTTAAGCTGCTTAATAAGCCATAAGATATAAATAACAATTCCTGAACTGCTTTTGAACCAGATGACTTCATCAAATAAAATAGTCTACTCGGAACCTTGTGATTGTTTGCTAAACCCCTGGTCATGGCACTTGGCAAATTTTAATCATGTGCAGATGGTGAGACCCTTCCCCGGCAAATAAACACACCAAACCAGAGTTTGGAAATGGATTGGGCAGCAGCCCAATTTATTAACTAGAAAACAGAGATTGAACATAAGAAGCTGGGTAGACAAAACGGGTCGCAACATCATGCAGTCCCCAATCTCCATTGGGGCATTCCGCAGGAAGCTGGGAGCCCCAGGGGTGAATACCCCCGGCTTCAACCCTTCCTGCTGGGGGTAGTGGGCACCAGCTAAGCCTACCGGCTTGCTTACCGGCCCACCCAACCCCCCGGCCCTTCTCCAAGGGCACAACCATGGAGAAGACCGGCCGCCTGACTCGGCTTCTCCCCCAGATGTTGCGATTCCCATTGCCAACCCGCCGGGCTGCGACAAATTCAATTATGCAGTAAATATTAACAATTCAACTATTAACCATTGAACTAAGGGAGGGAGGGTTGGTCACGCCACTCTTGAGCCTCATCAGGCCAAGAAGGCCGAGGCTTGGGGTGTGGCGCTTTTATGTGCTTGCTCCTCCCGCCTTTCTTGCCCAGAGCCAATCATTGCAGCTCCCGGCAATTTGGCGCCTTTGAGCTGCAAGATCCCTTTTCTTTGCCTTTCTGCTCACCCCAGCCACAATGGCTGCCACCGCTGAATCGGTGGCTGCTATTTATGAATATGGTTCTGGTTTCTACACTTAATAGCAGAGGCATAGCTGCAATGGGGACATCCGTGGCAGCTTGCCCCAGGTGCCGCCATTGCAGTCACGTGGCAGGGGGCCGAGGGCAGGAGTGTGTTGGGGGCCGGGCCAGGGGGTTTGTTGAGGGCATTTTGAGGGTAGGGAGAGGGTGGGAGGGGGTGCACGGGCAGTTCATGCCCCAGGCGCAGTTTCCCCTCCTTTTGTCACTGCTTGATAGCATGTGGCTTTTAACAAGGGGCAGATCAGAATTCAAACTTCCCTGGACTGTTACACAGTCTTTAGAGAGGACGCTGCATAGGCTTGGGAATATGTCTTTCAAACAGCATATCAAAACAGAGTAAAGTGCAGTGCACCAGAAAAGGCTCAACCCCCAATTATATTTTGCAGGTAGGGATGTAATCGAATTCTGTAACTACTCTCCTTTGATTTAAAAAATTGAAGTTTCTTTTATGGTTTCTCAGTGATCAAGACAAAGGCGTATTTAGGGTGGGGCAGCCAGGTTGTGTGCCCTGAATGTCATTTGAAGGGGGTGCCCTTGGCTGCCCAGCTCCCTTCTCTCCAAGAATTCCACCATCCAAGGTAGGTTTAGGTTCAGCTTCAAATCGTGGGCTCTACCTCCAATGTCTATTTTGGAGGCGGGGCCCCAGTGCAATGCTGGGTTTGGTCTGGCCAAATCCAGCTTTAAATTGTAGGCGCCACCTCTGAAGTCTTGGACTTCAAAGGCAGAGCCCACAATTGAATGCTGAACCCAGCCAGGCTTCAGAAGAGGGAGAGGGGCTTTCAGTGCTTGCTCTAGGATGGTGCTGCACTTTGTTCGAGGGAGCCAAATCTGGAAACAGATACTACTCTCTCCTCCTGTAAAACTTTGCTAAAACATGAAGGGAAGGCAGTTAATGAAGATGAGACTAAGGAAAGAAAGGCCCATTCTGCAAACACAAAATAATGTGTTTTCAAACCACTTCCACAACTGTTTGCAAGTGGATTTTGCTATTCCGCACAGCCTCAAAGAGCACTGAAAGCAGTTTGAAAGTGCATTATTCTGCATGTGCGGAATGAGCCAAAGAGGAAAGTTGAGTACCCAGAGATGTTACTCCCATCCAGTATTGAATTTTACATTGGAAACACAGCAGGGACCACTGATGTACCAAGGGGGAGGAAGAGGGGGCCGATACCCCGGTGTCATTTGCAAGTGTCATGTGGGAGACACATTCGGCCACCTCTACCTTTCCTGACAGCTGCTCTTGCACAGCCTGCCACCACTGCCTCCTCCTCCTCCTCCTCCTCCTATGCCCCCACCCTTCAGCCTCCATCTTCTCACTGCCTGCCCACTGCCTGCCTGCCATCACCGGTCACTCGCTGCCCCCCTGTTAGAGAGGTAAAGAAGAGGCTGAGGGCACCCTTTCCCACATCCCGACCCTGACCGGTCAATTTTAGGGGGCGGCATAACTCGGGGGGGGGGGCAATTTTAGTACTTGCCTTTGACTTTTTTTGTTGCTTCTTAAACCTCTTCTGTGGCAAGATTTGCTTGACATCACTGATTGGAAAGTTTAGGCATCAGTTTCACATCTCCTTGTCTCCCCTCTTCTGACTACTTGAGCTCTCTGAACAGATCTGCATGCAGCAGAGAAAATGAAAACAATTCGTGAATTGTCGTTCCCGCGTGTTTTCATAACCCTCGGGAACATAACAAAGGGGCCTTTTTTGTTTTTACACTTAATAAGCAATGCAGGTGTTCAAATAATGGCACTGCAACACAATATGTAACAGTAAAAAAAAACACCTGTTACTGTACTCACCCAAGTGTCTGCGTGGGCATAATTTCTAGGGTTGTAATTTTCCCAGTGGGGCCAGAAAATTGCCTGGAATTACAGCTGCTTCTGGGACTACAGAGATCAGATTCCCTGGAGAAAATGTCTGCTTTGGAGGGTGGTCTTTATGGCATTATGTCCCATTGAAATCCCTTCCTTCCCACGGTTCCAACCCTCAAATATTCAAGAATATCCCACTTTGGAACTGGCAACCCTAATTTCTCTTGGGCTCTCAGCTATTAAAGTAAAGGCCTTTAGCCGTGAGCTCTCAACAGTTATCTTTTTAATATCCCAATTCATTACAGCTTCTTATTTTGATTCCCTTCCTCTGCTCATTTTAATGACATTCTCTCTTTAATGAAGAAAATAGGACCGCCACTCACTAGCCATAATTCATATATGCATCCTGATTAGACAGACCTGTCACTGGGTAATAAAATATGCCAATCACATAAACGCTCCTCTTCAAAATGCAACAGATAGAAGAAGACCATTAAGATAAACCAGAAAATATGCAGAAAAATCTCTTTGTTTCCATTTTTTCTTTTTGTTTCCAAACACACAAAGGAAAGAGAAGGGGGAGGAGAGAAACGGTTTTTAAAAACTCCTGCAGATAAAAAATTAGGCTTTGGGCCCAGTCCCACAGTACAGAAGCTAATCCCGCTATGAAATGAGATAAAATGCCTGAGGGGATGGATCAGGCCGTGGGTCCGTGTGCGCAGGATCTGCAGTTAAAAGTTACCACAACAGCTCAAAACCCTTCTGCAGATCACTGCAGCCAAAAACCACGTCGACTGCTGTTTCTCACTGTGTAACGTTATACAGTATATATTTATTGTACTGAGAGACAGCATTAACTGTGCCCCATGCTTTCCTCCCCATCCCATCTCAGACACAAACATGTGAAGAACAGAATCACGTCAGGTATGTAATGTGACTTAACCACTTGGGATGCTGGTAGGCATACCCACACATGAATAGAGAGGGAAACAAAAACAGAGGAGGAGGAGGAGGAGGAGGAGGAGGAGGAGGAGGAGGAGGACGACGACGACGACGACGACGACGACGACGACGACGACGACAACGACGACAACGACGACAACGACAACGACAACAACATAATCATCTTTGGATCAAGATCACAGTGCCTAGTAGAGGGCGTTTAAACCTTGCCCCATTACATTTTCTTGATCTGAAATCCAGTTTGGGGCCCCAAACTCCTGAAAAAACAACCTTTACCCTGGAATTCTCACCATATTTAATATTTATTTCTTTACTCCAAAGGAGCTCTCCTTCTCTTCTCCATTTTATCCTCAACACAACCCTGTGAGGTAGGTTAGGCTGATAGGGTGTGACTGACCCTTGGTCACCCTGTGAGTTTCTATGGCAGAGTGGGGATTTGAACCTGAAGCAATGTAGACTTTGAGTGGGAGGTGACTGGCCTATGCAGTGAATCTCATAGCAAAGAGGAAATCGGAACCCAGAACTCCTGCATCTCTTCTTGACATCACAGTTCAGATTGGATCAGGGTACTAGCTAAAGGCCTTGACCTGAATAGCCCAGGCTCCCTGGATCTCATCAGAACTTGCAAGGTCAATTCTTGGACCAGGGACCACCAAGGAAGTCCAGGGCAGGAAAAGGCAAACAACCATTGAATATCTGTTGCTTTCTACCTTATATGTACTCTCTTTTGTAAAAGTTCCCCCCTATTCCTGTTCTTTTTCTTTCGTTTTATTTTTAAAAAGAAAGATTTTTTTTTAAAAAAAACTCTTGCTTTAAAAACTCTGTAAGTTTGCCATAAATTGGCTGTGACTTAATGGCAAAACCCCCAAACCAAACCAATAAAGTTCCTGAACTGTGTATGTAGTTGTTTGTAACAGCATTCATATGGATTTTTCTCTATTTTTTGTGGGGGGGGGGGGGAAGAGTAATAGGGACTAGAGAAGAGGCTGCAGGAGGGTTTGTTTCAATCTTCCCTTGCCTGTAGATTCTCAAATTGCCTCTCCCCAAATTTTACCCCAAATTTTACTCCCCAAATTTTACCCCAGGCTGCTTGTGTTGCGTGTATCTGGCTGTTCCCATTTGTGCTGCAAAGGAGCCTTCTTATAAACTGGAACTCATTTGCAGAGATATGGAAATACGCAGCAGAAGCTGGTGCCTCCTTGTCTGAGATCAGCCCAATAATGGGCAAGGTCTCCGTGGCATGACGAAATGGCTGCCATTATGAATAGGAAACCATAACAGATGGAGGCTGTATGAAGAGTAATGTTCCTCATGCTTCATAACATCCTCACTGCAACCTATTCAGATTAGGAGCAGACACAACACAACATTTCCCTCGGCAATTATTTAATTGCTGTTGCAGAGTCTGGCAGGCTGGTGACCCCTTACTTCACAGAGGTTATTGGTAGAAGACGAGGAAGAAGAGTTGGTTTTCATATCGCACTTTCCTCAACCTTTAAGGAATCACAATGTGGCTCACAATCACCTTCCCTTCCCCTCCCCACAACAGGCACATTGTGAAGCAGGTGGGGCTGAGAGAGTTCTGAGAGAACTGTGACTAGCCTAAAGTCACCCAATAGGCTTCTTGCGGAGGAGCAGGGAAGACAAACCCAGTTCAGCAGATGAGAGTCTGCCACTCATGTAGAGGAATGGAGAATCAAACCCAGTTCTCCACATTAGAGTTCACTGCTCTTAACCTATATACCACACTGATGTTAGGCTAATAAGCAAATTGAATTCACCTACTGGCAACAAATATAGTAGTGCACAGAAACTTGGTTAGAGTTGCCGACCTTCAGATGGGGGCCTAGAGATCTCCCAGAATTATAAATACAGAATTATAATTTCGGAGATCAGTTCCATAGAGAAAATAGCTGCTTTGAAGGGCAGACTTTATGGCAATATATCCAACTGAGGTCTTTTTTGTCCCCAAAACTCCCCCCGCCACGATGCTTGGCTTCCAAATTTCCCAGAACTTCCCAACCCAAAGTTTGCAAACCTAGTTAAGATCCCCACTTGGCCCTAAAGCTTGTTAGGTGACTTGAGGCCGGTCACCAGTGGCGGAGCTACAGGGGGACAGGGGGCATTGGACCGGGCGCACGTCTGGGGGCACGAAAATAACTTGATCTCATTCTCCTTCCCCCTTGCCCCGCCCCACCCCACCTCGCCAGATCTGCCCCCCCCCCCTGGCCTGTTTTCAGTCGGAGCCCTGGGTGCTCTCCTGCCCAGCTATGCTTCTGCCAGTCACTATTGCTTCTCCTAGCCTATCCCACTGGGTTGTTCAAAGGAAGAGCCAAGTGTCTTGTGCTGTCCTCCTTGGAGCAGGTGTGGGAGAATATGTAACAGATGGGGCCAAATTACGGGGCACATCAGTGAAATCGAACTACGTGACTTGCTTCACCGCAGCCACCACAGGAGCTGTGGGAAATCTCAATTTAAAAACTGTGGAGGGTTCAGTTCAATGAGGGATGGGATCCTGCCTCCTATTCCCACACTCCATTTTCCAGAGCTGAAACAACCCTGGAAGAGAATTATTTGCATTACTTGTAACTGTATGTGCTGTATTACGAGTGCACACAAGTCCAAAGTCATGCAAATAATTCCCTGTTCTGGCTGGGGAACTACACCTGATTTACCAAACAACATATTGTGTCGTTTGATCCATTGATAGATCCATCCAGTTTGTGTTCATCTATCTAATGTACTGGAGGCCCTCAGCCAGATCCTCTGTCATCTGGACATCAGTTGTGACCATGGCAGATCTCCAGCTATCACCCAGAGGCCTTAATAAATTCACATTTGCACAACAGGGACTGAGATTCAAAAAAAAATCTGCTGAAGGCAGAAACCTGCATCCAAAAGTATAGCCCTGTACAGAAAATCCCAAAATAAAACAATGCAGGATTCGTAGTGCATTGGTTCCTTATTGGAAACAAGCCCAGTGAATTCAGAACTCTGAAAGACAGGAAGCAATGTATTTGTTTCGGAAGCATGCGTAACCCTTTGGTTTTCTGTATTCAGTTTTACATACCTTCAGACTGTGGCACAAGGTTGGGACCAGACAAGGGGCATTTGAGTATCCCTGTTAGACAGTGCGGGGTTTGAGGGCTTGACCAATGGAGCGAATGAATGCAGGGGTCAGATTCATGCTGAATATTCTTCTGCTGTCAGATGGTCCTGCAGTCCCAGGAAAAGAATCGATAGAATGGCTGGGATTCACTCCAAGGACGCCGCTGAGTGCGTACAATCGTGCGACTGTCAGTGGGGCCAAGGAAGCAAATTACCAGAGGGCTGTAATTCACTCGAAGCCAGCAGCTGCCTCCGCACAGACTGAGTGATGCTCGAGTGTGAATCGACTCCAAAACAACCTTGACAGAGAACAGAGGCAAATTCAGAAACCCCATGCTCCCCTCCCAAAAAATTCCTTTGGGTTTTTTTTTGCCAGTGATGGCTCAAAGCCACCGAGACCTTTCCCTTTTTATTAGGCAAGAAGCACCACTGTTTCCACTCAAAGGTTCTGGTCAAGTCCTGATCTCCCTGGCATCTGTTCTTTCACCCGGGTCCAACAAGCGTATTTGTAATCACAGCAAATCCTGTGAGCACCACAAGAAGAAGAAGAAGAAGAAGAAGAAGAAGAGTTTGGATTTATATCCCCCCTTTCTCTCCTGCAGGAGACTCAAAGGGGCTGACAATCTCCTTGCCCTTCCCCCCTCACAACAAACACCCTGTGAGGTAGGTGGGGCTGAGAGAGCTCCGAGAAGCTGTGACTAGCCCAAAGTCACCCAGCTGGCGTGTGTGGGAGTGCCCAGGCTGATCTGAATTCCCCAGATAAGCCTCCACAGCTCAGGCGGCAGAGCTGGGAATCAAACCCGGTTCCTCCAGATTAGATACACGAGCTCTTAACCTCCTACGCCACTGCTGCTCCTCTTCTCTGCTTCCAAGATGCCTCTTCTCTGCTTCCAAGAGAATGACCACTGGTGAACTCCAGCCTGGGAACATCTCCTCGCTCAGAGAAGCAGCATGTTGGAAATGTGAGCAACAAGAAGGGACCTATCATCCGTTTTTAGGGACTTGTGGAAAAGCTAAGGAATTTTGGAAGTCAACACGTACAATAATTCAAAAGACTTTAAAGACTAACAGCCCAATCCAGATGATGGGGGGGGGGGGGGGGAGTGGGGGTGGAATGGCCCATGGGAGTGCCATGGGCCCAAGCCAATGTATTTGTGTACCTCACCCCCATAAGTGGCATCTATACCAGTGGGGAGGACAAACAGGGCAGCTCCCTGGCATCCAAACCAGAAGAGGCTTCAGCCTCCGAAAATAAGACAGTGTCTTATATTAATTTTTGCTCCCCAAGATGCGCTATGTCTTATTTTCAGGGGATGTCTTATTTTTCTGGGTTCTGTTCGAGGGGCATGGTTCCAAACAAAAACTTTGCGACGTCTTACTTTTGGGGGATGCCTTATATTTCGCACTTCAGCAAAACCTCTACTATGTCTTATTTTCTGGGGATGTCTTATATTCGGGGAAACAGGGTAATAGTATGGCTGAGGGCAGGTTAGGGGTTTTCTCAGGGGTGGAGCTGACAATAATTGGCTTCCACTGGGCTTTTGACCTGGCATCACCTCCCGGTGCAGACCTGTAACTTATGCCATGAAAACATGTGGAATGTCACTTTTTTCAATTGAGTTTTCTAGGCAGCAGCAGCAGCCCCCCCCCCCCCCCCCCGGTTGCTTGCTGCACTGCCGGAAACTCTATGGCACGGTGCCATCTCTTTGCACCATCCCGAGCCAACGCAGAGCTCACCTTTCATCTGGATTGGGCGGTCATATAGAAATGAAACCTGAGGCTTACCTATTGGAACTTATGGATAGATCTTTGGAAAGAAAACCTAGGATTTTGTTTTTTATATATGACAGCAGCAGCAAGAATGCAGAAATGGAAAACTCCAGGTATACCTACAATGGAAAAATGGTGGATGAAGGTATTAGAGTTGGCAGAGATGACCAAGTTAACTATCAAACCCTTGATATGGAAAGTTGCAGTGTGTAAGAGATAACTGAATTCTTGTATTGTCGAAGGCTTTGTTGTGTGGTATCCAGGCTGTATGGCCATGTTCTAGTAGCATTTTCTCCTGACGTTTCAACTGCATCCGTGGCTGGCATCTTCAGAGTATCTGATGGTAGTAAAGCAAGTGGAGTATATATACCTGTGGAATGTCCAGGGTGGGAGAAAGAACCATTTGCCTGTTAAGAAGTGTAAAGGGTTCAATTGGCAAGCTTCATTTGCATGTGTTGGGTGGAATCCACCCATTTAGCATGTAAGTAACCATAAAGATAGCATAATCAATTAGTGAGGGCATCTGCATTGTAGTAGCCTGGCCTTTTGATCCCTTTGATTGCTTACTGGGATGGAAAAACACCGGTCCCTGGGGAGCTGTTCACTGTCCTGTGCGGCCCCGAGCGGCATGAAGGCACCACTTTCCACCTCCCTTCCCAAGGGAGGTTTTTGGAAAGCACCGCCTTCCCATTGGTGTGGTGCGAACAGCACCACGCCAAAGACGCCGCTTTCCCATCCCCCCTCCACTCCCCTCGCTTTCCCATCCTCTCACCACTCCCCTCCAGACCGATGCTGGAGGGCTGCTGAGACCCACCCACGCTGCCCTCCGATCCCTGGAGGTCAGAGGGCAGCATGGGCGGGTCCCTGCAACCGTCCAGACTGATGCTGGAGGACGAGGGGAGTGGGGGGGACGCAGAAGAGGCGGCTCTGTGCAGAGTCGCCTCTTCTGTGCCAGCCTCTGCAGGGGCCGCTTGCATGCTCCCGTGCGGGCGGCCCCCTCCCCTTCACCGGCATAATTTCTGCCGGTGGAGAGGCGCACGGCGGAAAGGGCCATTGTGTCAGTTTACTGTATACTATAAAGCCCAATTGTTGTTTCAGTTTGTGGATGACTAAGACATCTACAAATGGTAGTTTTCCCTCGTTTTCTTTTTCCTTAGTAAATTGGATGTTAGTGGATATTAACATGGTTCAGAAACTTGTATAGTTCTTCTACTCGATTCCAAATTGTGAATGTCATCCACATAACAAAACCACATAGTGGGCTTTTTGGGTTCTGTTTCCAGGGCTTGTTTCTCAAAGTGCTTGCTATTACAGGGCTAAGAGGGCTACCCATGGCTACCCCATCATAGAATTAACTATCCCATTTAAGTAGCTTGTAGTGAGGCAATGTTGAAACAGGGCTGTAATGTCTCTAGGGAAAATCCAGTTAATGAGTGCGATGGTGTCTGCTATGTTTTGGATGTTTTTCAGTTTTTTTGTACTTTTGGATCCCACAACATACAAAAAACTGAAACAGGACCCTACCAACAAAATCACCAGAAAAACCAAGACTTCGATTAAGAACTCTAACCCTCCTGAGATGCACCAACGCCATACTGAGCACCACGTTTGGATCCCAGCTCTGCCTCCAGCCCTGTCAGCTTAGCAGGGGCACTCCAGAGGTGTAACCAGAGGCATAGTCAATATTAATTGGCTTCCACCCCAGCTTTGCCTCAGGATGTGCTGTGGCCCCAGGTTCCAACCTAGGCCACCTCCAGGCCATTCTCGAGGGCCCCTGTTTCTCTGGACCGGCAGCCCTGTGCTAAGATCAATGGACTTCATTGTTCTATTCTGTCACTGAAGAATTTAGTCCGGATCCAGTCCTTTCAGTCCATTTCCTTGATCACGCCAAATCTATCCCTTGATCAATCTTTTTCGACATTCCAAATCTGACTCTTCTCCCACAGCAGTCAGAATGAATCTAAACCATCCCTCCCTTTGGTTGCATGTTTTTAAATCTCTCCAGTGAAACCAGTAGAGCGTATTTTGTTTTAAAAAGGGAACACTCCATGATATCACACTGTAGGCAGATATGGCACAGAGAAGTAGTAACAACTGATTAAAACGATTAAAGGTCAATGGTTATTAGGGAACTACATTTCAGGAGGAAATGTAGCAAGAGGCAAGAGGAGACACAAAAGGATGGTAGGATCACTAACTTTATAGCCCTGTCTAGCTGACCACTTGCCTGCCCCTTGCTGGGTCTTCTTCTCAGTTTCTTTGAATGCTAGAAATTGCTACTTCCAGCACATAGAAGCTTAACCAGTGGTATGCTTAGATTTTGTTACGCACCTCACAGCTTCCTTTCTTCTTGACAAGTCTACTGAATTAGTAATTGTGCTTCGATAGCTTGTACTGTTGAGTCAACCACATGTTGACTGACCACATAAGAAGGGAGCGTGAACATGGAAGCACTAACTCCCCACCTTCACATGATCTCTGAATTGTCTGCTCACTGTGAATGGCACCAAGGAACCATCTGCTTTATGTTCTCTCTCCATGTTGAGTGAGACTGCTTTCTAAACCTCGCTATTCATAGAAGGAGGAGGAGGAGGAGGAGGAGGAGGAGGAGGAGGCTTTTGGATTTATATCCCCCCTTTCTCTCCTGCAAGAGACTCAAAGGGGCTTACAATCTCCTTGCCCTTCCCCCCCTCACAACAAACACCCTGTGAGGTAGGTGGGGCAATGAGAGCTCTGAAAAGCTGTGACTAGCCCAAGGTCACCCAGCTGGCATGTGTTGGAGTGCACAGGCTAATCTGAATTCCCCAGATAAGCCTCCACAGCTCAGGCGGCAGAGCAGGGAATCAAACCTGGTTCCTCCAGATTAGAGTGCACCTGCTCTTAACCACTAAACCACTGCTGCTCCAGTAAGGGAGTAAATGCTCGTACATTGGCACCACATGGACAATGTGGCAATCACATGGAGGAAAGGGCTTGGGTCAGTGCGCTGGTCTTCCCTCCCCTTCCATGCACATTTCAGTCCATTTCCAGACTACACTCAAGTCACCGCTTGATGCTGCCTAATCCAACAGCAAACATGCCTGCATAAATTCCCCTTTGCTTTATGGATCTGTAACTAAATGGATTGGTTACAATGGTATTATAAATCTCCCCTATTCATTTCTGCAGAAAGAAACTGGCTGCTCAGAAACAATATCAAAAATTAAAGCCTGTAACATGTATTGCCAAATAGATCAAACATATTCACTCATCGAGCACTCTGTAATGGCCGCTCCTTTACCCACCTGTGAGTTTCAAACTTCTTGTAAATGCCATCCTTTATTCATGCGGCGCACTCTTCAATTATCCTATTATCCATCGATCCCGAAGCCATTTCATTTCAATATTGATCACCCGGAGGAAGGAAATTGATGACAGATGGGAGAGATGAGAGGTGTATACCAAACAGGCAGTCTGACCTCATTGTGCGAGGCAGCTGGTTCTTCTGCACACTAGGCTGTGTTCATCCAGGCTGCAGAATATGGCCCAGCACTAACCATTTCATCAAGAACAAAAATATTTCACTGTGGCCCTAACTCACGTATAAGTCAACCCGCATATAACTCAAGGCACCTAATTTTACCTTGAAGAACCGGGAAACCTTATTGACTCAAGTATAAGTTGAGGGTGGGGAAGGTCCATGGGGAGGTAGGGCGCTGAGCCAGCAAAGGAGCCGCAGTTGAGGGAAAGGAGCGCCCCAGAAGCCTTTGGGAGGCTTTTTAGGGAGGGGCAAGGCCGGTGTGCGTGGGTCCGGGGAGACGGAAGACGCTGGGGGCCGTGGAGGGTGAGCAGGACAGAAGATGGTGGAGGAGAATGAGGCAGAGGAGAATGAGGCAGAGAAAGCAGCTGAAAGGGGGGCAGCAGAGAAGAAGGCAGGAGAGAGTGAAGACAGGACAGGGGGAACACCACACAAGAATTACCGGTAAGTGGGATCCACGTATAAGTCGAGGGGGGCATTCTTCAGCCTAAAAAAAGGGCTGAAAAACTCGACTTATACGTGAGTATATACGGTAATTAACATGTATTTTACTTCATTTATATACTATCTTCCTTCACACCGGGGACCCAAAGCAACTCATACAGCTCTCCTTTTTCTAATTTCCTAATTTTATCCTCACATGTCCACTCCCCTACTAAAGCCCTCCAAGTTGGCAGCCATGATTATATCCTGTGGCAGAAAGTTCCACAAATCAACTGTATGCTGCGTAAAGGAAAACTTCCTGTTGTCTGTCCTGACTCTCCCACCTTTCAGCATCAGTAGACGATCCTGCATTCTAGTATTATGGGAGTCAAGTTTCTCCCTGTTTGCTCTCTCCATGCCATGCATACTTTTATAGACCCCTATATCATGTCTTCCCTTATTTGCATAGTTTTTGTTGGCTGAACAACCCTATGTGTTTTAACCAATCCTCATAGGGCAGCTGCTCTAGCCCTCCCCTTTCCCTTCTCCGATCATTTTGATTGCTCTGTTCTGTACCTCTTCAAACTCTACAATATCCTTTCTCAAGTGTGGTGCCCAGAACTGCACACAATGCTCCTAGTTTGGTCTCACTGTAGATATGTATAACTGCTGCATGGTAGCAGCGGTTTTATTATCAATTCCTGTTATAATTGTGACCGGCATGGATTTTGCAGTTTTCACAGCAGCAGCACTCTGGGTTAACATTATCATCAAGCTATCCACTACTACCCCAAGGTCCATTTCTTGATCTGTTTGCTGCCAGCTCAGATCTCGACGATCTATGTGCAAAGTTTATGTTAAACATCTGTATCTTGATTGATCTCTTTAGATTCAAGGCAGAGCAATCCAGGATAATCGGGAGCTGGATTTCTTAGTCTGCCAGACAGGCATATATCTCAGTCTTATTTCTGAAAGCAGAAGCATTTAAAGACATCTTATTTCTGTTTGGAGGTTGTGCAATGAAGCTGAAGAGGTAAGTCCTTCATCAGGGTCTAGAGCTTGGGACCTGGGCCAGTTGGTTAAATTCCACATCCCTGGTGGTACGAAGAAGAGCCTGCTGGGCCTATTTTGCCACATTATTATAAGCACATTCCCCCAGTTTTGCTCCTTTATTGCTTTGCCATTTCTCTCTGCATTCTACTCTTCATTCATTCCACTTTAACTGGGGGCATTTCTAATATTATGTTTGGGATCAGACTGTGTGCAGTTTGCCACGGCTTTCAGTTCAAGTTGAATCTCTTTCCTCCTACCCATGATGCCTGTGTGGAATGAGAAAAAAACCCACAAATAAAGCAAATGTAATGTGGTTGTATATTTGGTTCCATCCAGAATCTTTTTCTGTAATGTTTCTCTTACACGCTTATGAACGCTGCCTTGCTGAAGTGTTATTCACAGGGATCGGTGTAATCCTCTCTCCCCACTTCTTACAACTGGTAAACCGAGGAAGGCATTTATCCTAAATTAACTCTGCTCGGGATTGCGCAGTAAAATTATTGTATGGATAACCTGAGATTTGAACCCTGTCTCTTAAATCAGATTCAACATCCCAACAGCAGGACCAGATTGATTCTTGACACCCGGCGCTTTCCCATCCTTATCAAGCAGCAGTTTGAAAAAGTGTTATCCAAACCATTAGGTGCACTTAGTAATAAAGTTCTCCCATCCTGCAAAGCATAATAATAATTGATTTCTCTGTTTTCCAGCTCACCCTTGCAATATGCAATTTAAAACCAGAGTGCCCTTAAGCATGTACAGAAGCTTCCCCTTTCAAGCACCATCTTCCTTTCCCACACCTGGAATTTGAATAAGAGCTATTATGGTCCAGAGAATGTGGTTCCCCAGTGAGATCAAGTATATATGTGTGTACACATGTTTTTACATACACAGTATCCATTCATATGTCTGCGTGTAAAGTACAGTCAAGTTGCAGATGTCATATAGATATATATATTAGAACTGCCTGCATGGAGCCTATATTTATTGACAGTGGGAAAGCATTTGCAATTTGATGTAGCATCCTCAATAAAAGCAGCACATCTTTTTATAAGTGTTCCAGGAGGCGACTCGCAATCTCAATCAAATTATAATACAAGCATGGAAAGGGTCACTTGTCAGACTTTTACAATACGGAGAGTATGATTTACAAGCAGGTTCAAATTCCAGTACCGCTTTCATTGCATAGCTAAACACTGTGGAGTTGGTTATTTATACAGAGAAATAGCAGATTTTTGTTTGGAAGCATGCCCAACCAACAGAACACAGAAAAATAAGACATCCCCTGAAAAAAAGGCATAGCGCATCTTTGGGAGCAAAAATTAATATAAGACACTGTCTTATTTTTCGGGGAAACGCGGTATTTAAAGTTGAGAAAAGTGAATTATAAAAACCTACTCCTCCTCTTCTCTTCTGCTACCAGTCAGAGTGGACCATGCTTACCCTGGGGCTTTCCCCACTTACCATTCGCGGCGCGCTACTCCCAGCGCCCCCCCGGCACGAGTGATTTCTGCCGTGGGGTTGTGTTTCCCACAGTCAGAAGGTGCTGTTTCTTCAGCACCAAAAATGACGCCTGCTGAAGGGGCAGGAGAGCGGCAGCATCGGGGCGGCTGCGTGGTTGCCACCCTTGCAAGTGGGGAGCGCCGCTGGACCCCGCGTTACTTTCCTGGAGTAGCGCGCAGCAAATGGTAAGTGGGGAAAGCCCCCCTGAGAGACCAATGGTCTGCCTCCATAAAAAAGGCACCTCCATATGATTATGTCATCTAAAAAACTGGGTTGGAAACACAGAAAAGAACGCAGCAGTTGCTAAGACAGAATGTATTTTTAAAGAAGCCCAAGGCCTAGCAACATACATCCTTTT
>NC_059436.1:42304892-42317392 GCF_021028975.2 Sphaerodactylus townsendi | reverse complement strand
GTTCTCGGGAGTTAGGCTAGCTGTGCTAACAGGATAAAAGATGAATGGAACAGAACAGAGATTACCCTTATCAGAACCCCTGTATTTGCTTGTCAAACAGATGGAAATTCTGCCTATCAGGGAGGAGGGAAAGATGGGGAGGGGGAATCAAGGACAGAGAGATAGTAACAGAAGGAACTAACCCCAGAAGAGGATGATAAGGGAGGGAGCCAGAGTGGTAGGAGAGAATGAGCCAATTGCACAGCAAAGTTACACACTTACATCATACAGCTGAGCAAAGTGTTTTGAATAAATCTTCTTATTTTTTAACACTGTCGGGGAGGGGAGAGAATGTACTTTGGAAGAGGCAGACGCTAGAATGAGGTCTGGGATTTAGGAGAACAGCAACTAAAACAGACAACACTGTGTTGGTGTGAAGTTCGCCCAGGAGGCCTGGGAAAACGGAAGACCCAGGTGGTTCTGGTGGGTTTTCCGGGCTGTGTGGCCATGGTCTGGTGGATCTTGTTCCTAACATTTCGCATGCATCTGTGGCTGGCAAGGGACAAGATCCACCTGACCATGGCCACACAGCCTGGAAAACCCACCAGAGCCAGTTGAATCTGGCAGTGAAAGCCTTCGACAATACATTGGAAGATCCACGGTTCAAGTCCCAGCTCAACTGGAAACCCACCAGATGTCATACATGCACTCTGGCTGTCCCTGTTTGCTAAGAACTGCCCTGATTTCTGGCCAGTCAAAGACACAATTTTGTCTTTCTGCTTGACATTAAACATTTCACTAGGACACGCCAGAGTTTAATATTTGTGTGCCACATCACAGTTAAAAGGACTCAAGGTGGTTCACAACCATATAATCAGTATAAAACAGCCCATTATGACAACATGAACAGAAGATTTACAATTACAAGAACCAACCAACCTCACTAAAAGCAAGTTATCATCCTTCAAGGTTCTGCTGCCTTCTTCCCCGAAACTTCAAATACAGAGAGGAGGATGTATCTTCTCTCTTATACATATGTGCACAAAAATTCAGATGCTATGCAGTGTACCACATGCCATCAAGTAGAAGCAAAATTGGGGAACTTGAGCAACATCCTGACATCACTTTCAGTTGTGTCCAGAAATGACATCATGATGCTCTAGGACCGTGGTGGCGAACCTACAGCACTCCAGATGTTCATGGACTACAATTCCCATCAGCCCCTGCCAATTGGCCATGCTGGCAGGGGCTGATGGGAATTGTAGTCCATAACATCTGGAGTGCCAAAGGTTCGCCACCACGGAACTATGGGAAATATGTCCTCCTGTGGCACCCCACTAAGACTATGTTTCTTTGTTTACCCACGCATATGTGGCCCATCTTGGAAAAAGTGGCAGAGCTCTTGATTCTTTCAGTCTTCAAGAGCCAGCGGGGCATAAAGCGGTGGACTCTAATCTGGAGAGCCGCATTTGATTCCCCACTCCTCTCCAGGGGTGGTGGGCTCTAATCTGGTGAACCAGGCTTGTTTTCCATTCCAACTCATGAAACCAGCTGGGTGACCTTGGGCCAGACACAGTTTGCTCTGAACTCTTGTCAGCCCCACCTACCTCACAAGGGCCCCTTCCGCACACGCAAAATAATGCGTTTTCAAACCACTTTCACAACTGTTTGCAAGTGGATTTTGCCATTCCGCACAGCTTCAAAGAGCACTGAAAGCAGTTTGAAAGTGCATTATTCTGCATGTGCAGAATGAGCCTAGGTGTCTGTGGTGGGGACAGGAAGGGAAGCGCTTTGCAAGCAGCTTTGAGACTCCTTACAGTTGAGGAAAGTGAGGTATAAATCCAAATTCTTCTTCTTCTTCTTCTTCAAAAAGTCAACTTTAGTCTTCTCCAAGCACCTCCCAGCATGAAATGGGAAATTGTCCCAGATGCTCGTGCAATATAATAGGGGATTCTGGGGCACGCTGCCATTCCTAATGGAATGGCCGACCATCTCTGATCAAAAGTGGGTCCTCTTTAGGGCAGTGAGCCTCAGTAAATGGTCCATCATGTTAACCACACATGAGGGCCCAGGCAGTATATCTCGAAAACATCACACGATTCCCTGCACTAAAAGAACCGTTCCATGCATGTTCCTTATTGGAAGCACCACCCAATTATTTATCTGATTTTTTACCCTGCCTTTCCCTGCCAAAGCCCCAACCGTCTTGGTTTTTTTCGCTTCCAGAATCACTTCTCAATTAACATTGTGCTGAGAGAGCCAGTGTGGTGAAGTGGTTAAGAGAAGGACAACTCTAATCTGGAGAACCGGATTTGATTCCCCACTCCTCCACATGGGCAAAGGACTCTTTTCTGGTGAACCAGATGTGCTTCCCCACTCCTACATTCCTGCTGGGTGATCTTGGGCTAGTCACAGTTTTCTCAGAACTCTCTCAGCCTCACCTACCGCACAAGGTGTCTGTTGTGGGGAGAAGAAGGGAACAGGAGTTTGTAAGCCGCCTTCTCTACAGGAGAGAAAAGCGGGGTATAAATCCAAACTCTTCTTCTTCTTTAGAACTGCATAAGAGATGCCCAAGAGCACAGAAAAACTATTATTTCCATGGTATTCAAGAAAGGAATGAGCAAATCTTTCCTATTGTTTTCTTCCTTTGTGTCCATTTACATTTTATCAACATTATGATTCTCTGTTTTTTGTCATTGGTTTTGTAGATTTCTTTGTCATGTATTATATGATTTACATGTAACTTATGCAACATCAACATACACAACGTGCAAAGAATATATGCATGATGTTGAGATAAATGTCTTGTGTGTGCATTTTCGCTCCACTTTGCGTTGTATTATGAGTTTTGCAGTCTCAAATCTGCCTGTGTACTTCACTGCTCTTATGTATACACACTCAGACCTTCAACTACCTGATACGATGGGATCTAGGGAGATTACTGGAGACAGATGCACACTAAAGAGTTGCAAGGGTTCAAATATTATGAAATATATCATGCTCAGTAATGCCAGGGGAAAAAAACTGTCAAGGTAGCCTGGCCCCAAATGATCACTCAGTGGTTCATTAGTTTTGACAGGGTCATTTTTAAAGCAGGATTCATAGCGCTAGAATGATTCAACCTCCCGACTGAGCTTTTAGCCTTTAGTCCAGGTTTTCACCTTTTTAAACTCATCAAACTTCCAGACAGTTGGCTGAGTACAGATTTGCCATCAAGGCTGAAGGAAGAATCAAGAGCTTAAAAAAAAGAAAAGAAAAACAGCCCTGAGAACCAGAACCAAAGCTTAATAAGATTACTTGAATGCTAGGTACTTCCTTCCCTCAATCCACAGGCCCCAAAACTGGCCCGCTGGCCCAAACTCAGATGCTCAGCATTTCTAAAACAGTTTACTTTGCGCAGAATCTATGGCTTTCAGTCAGTTTTGCCGTGCTACTGGGGGAATCCTTCCGTCTCTCCCTCTCCGCTTTCATCTTGGATCCTGCTACGACGTTGCTTTCACCAGCGCACAAAAGTTGGGAAAACAAAGGCGCTTCCTGTCAAACAGCACTCTGTTAATTCAGGATCATGTTCTGAGTTGGCATCTGGAAGGATAGTGAGGCAGCGAGAAGAAGCAGATGGGGAGAGAAGGAGGGAAAACACTGACAACTCACTTTCCCTTCTCTTGGCGGACATGCGTTTTCTCACTCCGACTCATTCATCAAAAATGTTTCCCGCTCTTAGCCATTCAAGAATCCACCATCACACTTCCAAGAAAACATAGGCTAACCTAGTTCTGGATGGAGACATGAGCAGCCTCTCTGAGCTCCTTGTTCGACAGGAAGCAAGATGGAGCCCGGGGAACGACCCGTTGCAGAGTCAAACAGGACACTTATTGCCCGGCAAGTCTAATGAATAAATATCTATCCGCCTATTATAGCTACGGGGAAGTGACTAATTAACCCTTTTTGTCGAACAGACCCGATGCAGCACCAGTGTGCGGCTGAGATGGCGGGGACCAGCCGACGCTCCGTGCAATGGCGTCATCTCTGGGCACGCTTTGCTGGCGAGGGCAGCGCATGGCTGCTCGCATGCCACAGCCATTGCGTAAGTCAAGGAGAAAATAGCTGCCAGGAGTCCTTTTCAGGGTTGTTTTCTTTCCCCTCGGTAGCTTGGCAGCGCTGAAGACTGCAGCTGATATCGCAGAAGTCAGACAGGTTCAGAAATAACCTTGCTCTGAGGCAGTGTGAAAGTTGGCAGCTTCTCGCACTGAGGGCCGCCTACCCTCGGAGAGGAGGGATGGCCCAGGGAGATGACGAACCCTTTTAATAGCACTGTAAAATTAGCCGTTTTAGAAAACACACGCGCGCGCGCACGGAGACTGGCGGTGATGTCAGGAAATTTCGGCTTCAGCAATGCAGAGAAAGGACTCTCGGAGACCAAAAGCAAACCAGCGGCTTATTGCACATCTGATGAGACTTCCGTCAGCCAGGCGGCAGCTTCAGAGAGTGAACTCGAATCTGGAGTAGACGGGTGGGTATTAAAAACTTGGGGGCAAGAAAGCAAGCAAGAAGAAGGTGGGAAAGGCATAGCCCAGGCTAACCAGATCTCCTCAAATCTCAGAAACTAAGCATGGTCATTATTGGATGGGAGACCGCTGAGGAAGTCCAGGGTCGCTACGCAGAGGCAGGCAATGGCAAACATTTCTGTTTTTCTCCTGCCTTCAAAATGTGTATGGGGTTGGCATAAGTCTGAGATGACCCGATGGCCCTTTCCACCACCACCAGAGGAGAGGAGCATGTTAGCTGGTGGGAACACATCCCATGAGCCACTACGATCGGTGCAGGACTGTGACTAGCAACAGCTCTCTTCTGGGGCCTTTCTCCTGCTACCTGAGATCTTCTAACTGAGGATGCCGGAGACAGAACCCGGAACTGTCAGTGCGCAGAACCTGAATCCCACCACTGGGACGTGACTGCTCCTTATTGAAGTATATGCAGCTGCTTTATATTTAGGTAGATGGTCGGTCCATCTAGCTCAGCATACTTGTTTGTTTGTCTGTTTGCCATCAAGTCACAGCTGTAGGGGTTTTCAAGGCAAGGGATTGTTTGCTGTTGCCTTCCCCTGTGTCAGGCCCCTGGTATTCCTTGGAGGTCGCCCATCCAAACACTAACCAGGGCCGATCCTGCTTAGCTTCTGGAATCGGTCACGATTAGGCCAGCCTGGGGCCGTCCAGGTCAGGAACTCATTGTGGTCTAACCTAACTGGCTGCAGCTCACAGGGTCTCAAACAGAAAAGCTCAGAGAGTCTCTGTTGCTTGATATCCCTTTATGGAATCTGGAGCCTTCAGCACGCAACGCGTGTGGTTCTACCGACGAGTCCCCACCGAAGTAGAGCAGCCTTGTAAGATAGGTCAGCATTGATGAACTGAGGCTCAGAAGAGGGCTTTCCCTTGCCTACAGCCAAGGTCAGAGATTGAACTTGGGAACCTTTTATGCACAGATGTGCTCTAGCCAAGAGCTGGGGGCCAGCTGAAATACACTTGGGAGGAACAAGCCAAACCTGAGCAGAAAAAGCATGCGTGAATTCCCCATCACAGTGCCTCTTCATTTCCCCGCCACCCAGCGCAAGGATTAAGAAGTCTTCAAGCCACCCGGCAACAGCTCGGCCCAAACCTGCTTTTGGTTACATGGGTGGGACTCTGAATGCCCCCAGATGAGGTGGAATGGAGGGGGGGCAAGCCCTTTCTTCCTCAGCTTACCCCAGACCCAAACGGGACACGACTACCAAAGGCAGCTGTACATCGTCACATCCCAGATAAAAAGAATAGACTATCAAACGTTTGGCAGCCAGGGGATGGCAGAAATGCTAATCTCTCTCTACGCTCTTTGCTAATCTGAGGAAAGTCTGGCTGTGTGTGTGTGTGTGCACACGTGCATGTGTGCGCGCGCACGTGTGTGTGTGTGTGTGTGTGTGTGTGTGTGTGTGTGTGTGTGTACGTACACACATAAAAGTTGCTCCTTGGCTGACATTCACGATCTTAGCCGAGTAGCCCATCTGGCTTCCAAGTCCATACTCCTCCCCCCTTCAAAAACTATAGGAAGAGAGAGGGAAATCCTGATTCTCCCAAACCTGAAACTGTTAAACAGAGAGCATTTCCAGGCACCTGACAGGCTAGGTGTTTGATGCAAGTTGCCAACCACCTGGAGAAAAGATCCCCTTATCTTTTAGCATAGGCTCAACCTGCAGCTATGGCCATTTGGAGCATTTCACAGCAACAGTGTCACCAGGTAAATAAAATCTCATTAAGCCTCTGCTATAGGGGCTGGCTGTCCACCCACCCACCCACCCATCATCCCTCCTGCCCATCCAATTAAAGGCATTTGTTTTGCACAGTGCAACGGACGGAAATTCATTTCACCACGACATCCTCTGAAGATGCCAGCTGCAGATGCAGGCGAAACTTTAGGAGCAAAAACTACCAGGCCACGGCCACGCAGCCCAGACTCCATAACGACCAGTATTTTGCACACTGTTTTTTAAACATCGTTGCATGAGTCCTGGCGGAGTAAACTCTACAGCTGTCATGACCAAGTTTTTGCAAAGTAAAGAAGAAGCGGTAAACTGTACCCAGCCAGATGTCAAGTCACCTCAACCTGCTCTCTGCTGCTCGGAAGCCAACCAATCGATAGGGGAGGCCTGCAGATATGGGGTTTGGGGAGGGGGAGACCACAGCAGAATCTCCTCCAGATTTAGGATCACTCTTTCTTCTCCTTCTGCCTAAGACCAACCCGCTCTGTTGGGAGCCAGATAGTAGTGCTGCCAGGGTGTTTGGAGATCCACCTTCCAGGGTGTTTGGAGATCCAGCAAGAGCATTGAAAGCCAAGGTGGGCAGGAGGAAGAAGAAGGCCACAGGGGCAGAGTTAAAGCAGTTGTGCCACTGGTTTTCTTTTGGGTTGAGGAGAGACTAGCCCAATTGACAGCAACCTTGGAGGTCAAGTATAGGGCGCTTGAGATAAAGACAGAGAAGCATGTACATGTGGAGGGTAGGGAAGACAGGAAGGGCTTCCAGCGGGTGCTGGGCACAAAGAGAGAAGAGGAGATGCATCTGTTGGGAGCCAAGGCTGAAGAGGAGCCCGGCCTAGGGAAGAAGAGGGGATTACTCCGGTTCCAAAGCACTGGCAGGGCATCGAAGAAAGCAGAGCTGACTTCTGCTCCCTCTGGATCGCCAAGGGAGCCTTCCCTTCTCCAAGAGCTGCATCCCACAGCCTCTCCCGCCCAGAGCCGGGGTCCCCAGAGCTTTCTGAGCCTGCAGCCATTTTTGGCATACTGGCGTGAAGTGGGGTGGGGGCACAATAACAACATGGCTTCCACAAGAGTGGGAGCCTATCATAAGGCAACTTCAGAATACTTCAGAAGGACCCCAGAACGTCAAGGAGGGAAGTTGTGCGTCACTCTAACCGCAAAAGGTGACATTTCAGGCAGAAGTTCTTGTTTACCAACAGGGTGTCTTCCATATGCATGACCAATCGGGGGTACCCTGCCCGCCTAGCTCCTCCTATTCCCTACAACCATTTGGAAGGCACCACAACGCCGTTCTGGGGGCACGGGCACCACGTTGGGGAACCGACCGAAGACAATCCCGTCCGGGAAAGGGGAGTCTCTGTGAGTCACCCTGAGCTCCACGGAGTCTCCCAATATTATCCCACCTGCAGAAACACCAGAACGACTGACTGACGGAGGAGATTGACATGCGCCATGCTTATGAAGCGGCCCTGGTCGAATCCAAACAGGAATGAGGTCGGCGGAACCCACGGTTTGTCAAGCTTGCAGTTCAAGAGTCGGGGCCAGGGCCAAAGACTCGGTTCTGCAAGGCCATCTGGCCTTGACGTTGGCAATATCAGGAGGAATTTCAAAAATGCTGGATTTTTTTTTAAAAAAAGGAGGCAGAAAAGAGGAAAGGAAAGAACCCCTCTCCGGTCCTTAACTCTGCCAGGGCAAAGGGCTCGCTGGTGTCTAGAGATCCTGAATCTCAAACATGCCCGATTTTAACAGCTGGGGGCTAATACACTTTAAAGTGGTTTTATAGCTCCTGGAGAAACCACATGCTGGATGGAGAATCTTTAAAAAGAATGTAAGGAACAGGCGTGGGGGAAGCCAGGGCCACATCAAAGGGGGGGGGGCAGCCTATCCCACCCGGACAGGTATCCCGAAACTATGCAAGAGGAACCCTTTTTCTATAAGCCAATCCAATAAAAATAAATCGCAGGGATCTGGAAAACGTCTGCTTGTGAATTCACTGGGAAGAAGGGGGGGGGGAGTCCCAGGGAGAGTGATTTCGGAAGGGGGGGCACGATCCAGTCAGAAGGGGGCGGGGAAGAGTTACAGCCCCAGTCTCCGCACGCTTCCTCGGAAGTAGGCTCCTCCTGGGTTCCGTGGATTTACAGCGCAATCCAGAACAGAGTTACTGCAGTCTAAGCTCATCGACTTCCGTGGCCTTAGACCGGCGCAACGCTGTTCGGGATGGCACCGTCGGTCTCGTACAAAGCCGCCCTGACCTCGACTTCCCTCGGCATCCAAGTCGGCTGCATGCACGCGGGCTGACCAACTTTCCAATTCCCAGCCAAACCCGGATGGGTTCAACCTCTAGGAAGCGCGCTGAATCGCCACCCAATTCTTGCAAAGCAGGCAACCCCCGCCGAAGTCGAGGAGGGGGGCTTACTCGCGAGCAAGCGCGCAATGGATCGCAGCCCTGCAACCCGGACCGCCCTCCGCCTTGCAGAAAAGCGCGTCCCTTGGATCGGGCGCAAACTATTCCCCTCTCTCCCTTCCTCCCCGCCCTACAGTGGACTGCAAGCGAGGAAGACAAGAAGGACCCTTGGCCCGGATCGGGTCCAGGCTATCCCCCACCTCCGGGCTCGAGCTCCTTTCCTCGGAAGCAAGTTCAACTAACCCCCCTCCCTCCCCTCCGTTTAAGTCTCCCAAGAGGATGCGCTAAAGAGAGAGCGATACATACACAGGGGCCATTCACAAAATCAGCGGCAGCGTGGGGATGCGCGCGCGCGCGCGCGCTAAAAAGCGCCCCAGCACGTGCCGCTTGGACCCCCCGCTCCGAGGGCACATCTGGCCAGATGTGTCAGATGTGGGCAGGGGCAGGCAAATGCGTCCCTTGGCCAGGGTCGGGCCCAGGCTCTTCCCTCCCAACCCCAACCCCGGACCTGAGCCCCTTTCCTCGGCAGCCAGTCCAAACGAACTTTCCCCAGCGCCCCCTTACCCACCCCTCCACGTTTGTCACCAGCCCGATGTGCAGGGGCTGACAACGGCACCCCTTGGCCCGGATCGAGTCCAGCCCCCCCCCCCCCACCTCAGCCTGAGCCCCTTTTCTGGGAAGCCAGAAAGCGCCCCCCGCCCCCCCCTCCACGTTGCCGTCGGGCTTACCTGCGATCACGGCCGGCGCCTTCTGGCCGCCCTCGGCGCGCAGCCACGCTTGCCACGTGAAGGCGTCCCGGGGCAGCTCCAGCGCCGCTCGCAGCCGCACCGGCCCGCCGCCGAAGTACCACGCCCGCCCGCCCGCCGCCAGCGCCGCCCGCCGCCTCCGGCCGGGGTGGCGCGGCGGCGGCGGCGGAGGGTCCGGGGCGCGGCGGCCGCGGGCGAGGCGGGTGGCGCAGGTGCCCGGCGCGGGCGAAGCGTCCCGGCGGGCGCGGCCGTCCAGCCTGCGGGCGCTCCCCGCCGCCGCCGCCGCCGCCGCCGTTGCGCACAGCAGCGCCAGAGGCAGGAGCCCGGCGCGGAGCTGCATCTCCAGGCGTGCCCCCCCCGGCGCCCCAGCAAGTCCTCCCGGGCGGCCAGGGTTGGGCTCCTCCTCGCTTGGCCTCCGGGGCTGCTCTTGGGCCCCCTTCTCGGGGAGTTGCTCTTTTTATAACCCTTCTTCTTTTTTTTCTCTCCAACTCTCCCCCCTTTTTTTGCTTGTCCCCCTTTTCTCCCCCCCCCCAAGAAAAAAAACGCCGTGCAAACTCTCTTCTTGGGTCGAGGTGGGGTGTTCCTCTATCTCCCTCCTGGTCCTATTTCTTCACAGCTGGCGCACCTCTGGGTTGTTCTCTTCTCTCGCTCTCTCTCTCTAAACCCCCCTCCCCAATTTATATTACATATAGACGCGCGAACACTTATTATTACAAGGAATGGGAAAGGAACCAGCTCCTTGCTCGAAGACCCGGCCGGGCGCACGCTCGTTTCCCTCCCTCTTCCCAAAAGATGCTGTAATCCATTTACATTTTTTTTTCTCTGCTCGGTGCCTCCTTTATAACGGCAGAGCCACAACCTCCTCCGTCTCCTCCGCTAAATGACAGAAGGGGGGGGGGGGAGACCCCTCAAGATGACGAGTAAACAAGAAAAGGCGAGCCTATAGGGTTGGGTGCGATTCCCTTTCAAAACAAAACAAACAAACAGGCAGGGACACTAACTCATCAATTAAGCCGGAGCACCAGGCAGGATCCCGGCAGCTCTTCAGCGGGGGTTTCCCTTTCAGGATGCCCCCACCGCCCCTGTCCCCTTTTGATTTTAAGAAGGGGGCAGCCCAATAGGGGGAAAGCGCTATGAGCTCAATGGCAGCAGCAACCCAGCAATTTCATCCCCCCCCCCCCCCCACTTCTGATTTCAGACTTGTCCAAAGCACGCATCCTCCATCTGTGGGCTCAAAAGAAAGCCTTCTCCTTCCTCAGGAAACCTCTTGCACTTTGCTGGTAAACCTACATCTTCTCTCTCCCCCCCCCCCTTTCCCTGCAGTGCATAAAGAGTCTTGAAACTTGATTCTCTGATTGGAATTGGGGGTGGGTGGGGGGCCGTCCTTCCTTGCTTCTGATCAGTGCCTTTAAAAAAAGTTATGCAATCGGACCGGCTCCCCCTTCTGCGGTCCCCCTTCGGTGCAGTTTGGAGCGGCTCATTCACAGGGTTGCATCCCAGGTCCCCATCCGGAGCGAAGGGAGCTCGCTGGTCTTCTTCGCAGAAGCTGGAACAGAAAAGCAAGCAAAAAAGAAGAAAAAAAACACAGAAAGAAAGAAATAGAAAAAAGGAGGGGGTGTCTTTTGGAATGCTTCTTCCACCCCCACCCCCACCCCCCAAAGAAAAATAAAAGAAAGAGGAGGGGGAAACCCTCCTGGTTTGATTTGAAATGTAATTCAAAAACACTGATATTTAAAGTTGGCTTTGTAAAAAATAATAATCACAATAATAAAAAAATAAAATAAAAAGCCTTCTCTGAGACAAGCAGACTGTTCCCAGTCTGCTAGACTTCTGAATTCCTTCTGTCTTCCTCCAGTAAAGTTGGAGCCACAGGTAAGAGTCTGAATGCTTGCTCGTTTATGGATCTCTGTTTCTGAGCTGGGACGTTTTGGGTTTTGTGTGTGTGTGTGTGTGTGTGTGTGTGTTTTAAATATATATATAAATATATATATATATATTTCATTCTTCAAAGATCTCAAAAGCTCCCCCTGATGGCGACAAAGAGGATTTTTATTTTCTTGAGCCCGTGAAAAAGAAGCTGCTGCAGTTATGGGCTATGACAACTCTGTTGCTTGCAATTCCATTCAGAAAAAGAGAGGGATGGCTCTTTAGCATCCTCCCATTTGGTTAACTTACAGATCCAGTAATAATCACTGGAAGCAGGGGGGGGGGGGAAGGGAGAGCAGCCTTATTACACCTTTTGGCAAAGATAGGGCAGGCAGGCTTGGCGCAAGAAACAGTCTCAAGTTGCGCAGCCGGGAAAGGGAATGTTTTGCTCCTCAGAACAACCCTGCAAAGTAGGCTGGGAGGAGCGGACCAAGGTAACCCAGCTGCATAGCTGAGGTGAGAACCCCAGCCTGGCACACTGACCACTATACACCACACTGTCTACATTCTTCTTCCCACCTTCTACAGATGAAAAATAGCCACCCCATGGATCCACACACCTCCTTGCCCCACATCTCCCTAGAAATGTGGAACGAAGAAAGTGTGTGCTGTTGTGTCACCGCGTTAAGTTTTCCTGTAACAACATTTCACGTCCTCCTTCCCACCAGCTAAAAACCCTTCTTCCCCATGTTCATTCCGCTCTGTGCTTTGCTGTTTATCTCAATGCCTACATCAGATTGTAAATTCATGGAGGGAGGGGTTTACCTGTTTCTGCCGTTGTAATTCCTTCAGGTGCCATGTGCATGGCAAATGTTATTAAAATAATGTATGACAATGGCCATGGCATAACGTAAGCGTGCTGGGGGGAAGAGGGTCTGCCACTGCTTGTCCAGGCCAAATTTAGAAATAAAAAAGAAAATGGACTTTGCCTTTATGATGTCACAGCACAAAGAACACAAGCATGTTTTTTCAAAGAGGAATTTTTGTGCTTTTCAAAAACCTCGTGCCAGATAGTGCTCTTTCATTCCACAGCCCACAAGGAACAGTGTGCTCATTCATTCATTCATTCATTCATTCATTCATTCATTCATTCATTCATTCATTCATTCATTCATTCATTCATTCATTCATTCATTCATTCATTCATTCATTCATTCATTCG